>NC_087400.1:11760711-11815711 GCF_031307605.1 Tribolium castaneum
TCTGAAATTAAACTAAATTAATTGTGTTAATATGACGACTAAAAACAACTTTGAAGACTTTGGTGATTTTTATGTCTTTTCCTGTTTTCTCTACTAAAATGCTAGACTCAATTAATTTAGTTTAATTTCAGTTTTTCAAACATTTTATTTTAAACAAATTTTTGTTGAATATTATTAATATCCAACTTTATAACTCGCTTATGGTTGATCCTACAAGAAAAATGTAAATAACTATTTTGTTGCAAATTTTATCAGCTTTAATGTTAGTAAATAGATAAAAATTGATAGGAGTAACTGTTTTCGAGATATAAGCAAGAAACCAAAAAACTGTTACCTTAATTAAGCGCATGCATATAAGCAAATTTAGTACTATAAGTATTATTATTAATGTTATTGTTATTAATATGACGACTAAAAACAACTTTGAAGACTTTGGTGATTTTTATGTCTTCTCTTTTTTTCTCTACTAAAGTGTTAGACCCAATTAATTTAGTTTAATTTCGGTTTTTCAAACATTTTATTTTAAAGCAAATTTTTGTTAAAGATTATTTATATCCAACTCCTTTTTCCTCTACTAAAGTGTTAGACACAATTAATTTAGTTTAATTTCAGTTATTCAAACATTTTATTTTAAAGCAAATTTTTGTTAAAGAATATTTATATCCAACTCTATAACTCGCTTATGGTTGGTCCTACAAAAGGAATGCGAATAACTATTTTGTAGGAAATTTTATCAGCTTAGTTTTTAAAGAAAGATAAAAATTGATAGGAGTAACTGTTTTCGAGATATAAGCAAGAAACCAAAAACTGTTACCTTAATTAAGCGCTTGTATATAAGCAAATTTAGTACTATTAGTATTATTATTATTAATGTTATTGTTATTAATATGACGACTAAAAACAACTTTGAAGACTTTGGTAATTTTTATGTTTTCTCCTTTTTTCTCTACTAAAGTGTTAGACCCAATTAATTTAGTTTAATTTCGGTTTTTCAAACATTTTATTTTAAAACAAATTTTTGTTAAAGATTATTTATATCCAACTCTATAACTCGCCTATGGTTCGTCCTACAGGACATTTGCAAATAACTATTTTGTAGGAAATTTTATCCGCTTTAATTTTGAAAAAAAAATAAAATTTGATAGGAGTAACGGTTTTCGAAATATAAGCAAAAAACCAAAGTGAAAACTGTTACAGTTACTGAACAAAAATGTAATACAGTTTTCAATGTTTGAGACGAAGTCGAAGATGCAGCATTTAAAAACGACTCTAAAGACTTCAGTGACTTTTATGTCACCTCCTTTTTCCTCTAATAAAGTGTTGGACCCAATAAATCAAGTGTATTTTAAATCACAAGACATTTTCTGTTAAAGCACTTTTTTTTTAAATATTAATTATTTTCAATCATATATCTCGCTTATGATTAGTCCTACATGAAAAATGCAAATTACTATTTTGTAGGAAATTTTGTCAGCTTTAATTTTAGTAAAGAGATAAAAATTGATAAGAGTAACTGTTTTCGAGATATAAGCAAGAAACCAAACAACTGTTACCTTAATTAAGCGTTTGCATATAAGCAAATTTAGTACTATTAGTATTATTATTATTAATGTTATTGTTATTAATATGACGACTAAAAACAACTTTGAAGACTTTGGTGATTTTTATGTTTTCTCCTTTTTTCTCTACTAAAGTGTTAGACCCAATTAATTTAGTTTAATTTCGGTTTTTCAAACATTTTATTTTAAAGCAAATTTTTGTTAAAGATTATTTATATCCAACTCTATAACTCGCTTATGGTTGGTCCTACAAAAGAAATGCAAATAACTATTTTGTATGAAATTTTATCAGCTTTAATTTTTAAAAAAAGATAAAAATTGATAGGAGTAACTGTTTTCGAGATATAAGCAATAAACCAAAAAACTGTTACCTTAATTAAGCGCATGCATATAAGCAAATTTAGTACTATAAGTATTATTATTATTAATGTTATTGTTATTAATATGACGACTAAAGACGACTCTGAAAACTTTAGTGACTTTTATGTCTCCTCCTTTTTCCTCTACTAAAATGCTAGACCCAATTAATTTAGTTTAATTTCAGTTTTTCAAACATTTTATTTTAAAGCAAATTTTTGTTAAAAATTATTTATATCCAACTCTATAACTCGCCTATGGTTCGTCCTACAGGAAATTTGCAAATAATTATTTTGTAGGAAATTTTATCCGCTTTAATTTTGAAAAAAAGATAAAATTTGATAGGAGTAACGGTTTTCGAGATATAAGCAAAAAACCAAAGTGAAAACTGTTACAGTTACTGAACAAAAATGTAATACAGTTTTCAATGTTTGAGACGAATTCGAAGATGCAGCATTTAAAAACGACTCTAAAGACTTCAGTGACTTTTATGTCACCTCCTTTTTCCTCTAATAAAGTGTTAGACCCAATAAATTAAGTGTATTTTAAATCACAAGACATTTTCTGTTAAAGCACTTTTTTTTTAAATATTAATTATTTTCAAACATATATCTCGCTTATGGTTAGTTCTACATGAAAAATGCAAATAACTATTTTGTAGGAAATTTTGTCAGCTTTAATTTTAGTAAAAAGATAAAAATTGATAGAAGTAACTGTTTTCGAGATATAAGCAAGAAACCAAAAAACTGTGATTTAAAATACACTTAATTTATTGGGTCCAATACTTTATTAGAAGAAAAAGGAGGTGACATAAAAGTCACTGAAGTCTTCAGAGTCGTTTTTAAATGCTGCATTTTTGTCTTCGTCTCAAACATTAAAAACTGAATTACATTTTTGTTCAGTAACAGATAGAGTTTTCTTATTGCTTTTTTGCTTATATCTCGAAAACAGTTACTCCTATCAATTTTTATCTTTTTCTCAAAATTAAAGCTGAAAAACTTTCCTACAAAATAGTTATTTGCAAATTTCCTGTAGGACCAACCATAGGCGAGTTATAGAGTTGGATATAAATAATATTTAACAAAAATTTGCTTTAAAATAAAATGTTTGAAAAACCGAAATTAAACTAAATTAATTGGATCTAACACTTTAGTAGAGGAAAAAGGAGAAGACATAAAAGTCACCAAAGTCTTCAGAGACGTTTTTAATCGTCATATTAAATACAATAACATTAATAATAATAATACTAATAGTACAAAATTTGCTTATATGCAAGCGCTTAATTAAGGTAACAGTTTTTTGGTTTCTTGCTTATATCTCAAAAACAGTTACTCCTATCAATTTTTATCTTTTTACTAAAATTAAAGCTGCTAAAATTTCCTACAAAATAGTTATTTGCATTTTTCATGTAGGACTAACCATAAGCGAGATTTAAGTTTGAAAACAATTAATATTTAAAAAAAAGTGCTTTAACAGAAAATGTCTTGTGATTTAAAATACACTTAATTTATTGGGTTCAATACTTTATTAGAAAAAAAAGGAGGTGACATAAAAGTCACTGAAGTCTTCAGAGTCGTTTTTAAATGCTGCATTTTCGACTTCGTCTCAAACATTGAAAACTGAATTACATTTTTGTTCAGTAACTGTAACAGTTTTCACTTTGGTTTTTTGCTTATATCTCGAAAACAGTTACTCCAATCAATTTTTATCATTCTTTCAAAATTAAAGCTGATAAAATTTCCTACAAAATAGCTATTTGCATTTCTTTTGTAAGACCAACTATACTCGTAAGTGAGTTATAGAGTTGGATATAAATAATCTTTAACAAAAATTTGCTTTAAAATAAAATGTTTGAAAACCGAAATTAAACTAAATTAATTGGGTTTAACACTTTATTAGAAGAAAAAGGAGAAGACATAAAAATCACCAAAGTCTTCAGAATCGTTTTTAGTCGTCATATTAATAACAATAACATTAATAATACTAATAGTACTAAATTTGCTTATATGCAAGCAATTAATTAAGGTAACAGTTTTTTGGTTTCTTGCTTATATCTCGAAAACAGTTACACTTATCAATTTTTATTTTCTTACTAAAATTTAAGCTGATAAAATTTCCTACAAAATAGTTATTTGCATTTTTCATGTAGAACTAACCATAAGCGAGATATAAGTTTGAAAATAATTAATATTTAAAAAAAAGTGCTTTAACAGAAAATGTCTTGTGATTTAAAATACACTTAATTTATTGAGTCCAATACTTTTTTAGAAGAAATAGGAGGTGACATAAAAGTCACTGAAGTCTTCAGAGTCGTTTTTAAATGCTGCATTTTCGACTTCGTCTCAAACATTAAAAACTGAATTACATTTTTGTTCAGTAACAGTTACAGTTTTCTTATTGCTTTTTTGCTTATATCTCGAAAACAGTTACTCCTATCAATTTTTATCTTTTTTTCAAAATTAAAGCTGATAAAATTTTCTACAAAATAGTTATTTGAATTTTTCTTGTAGGACCAACCATAAGCGAGTTATAGAGTAGGATATAAATAATTTTTAACAAAAATTTGCTTTAAAATAAAATGTTTGAAAAACTGAAATTAAACTAAATTAATTGGGTCTAGCATTTTAGTAGAGGAAAAAGGAGGAAACATAAAATTCACTAAAGTTTTCAGAGTCGTCTTTAGTCGTCATATTAATAACAATAACATTAATAATAATAATACTTATAGTACTAAATTTGCTTATATGCAAGCGCTTAATTAAGGTAACAGTTTTTTGGTTTCTTGCTTATATCTCGAAATCAGTTACTCCTATCAATTTTTATCTTTTTACTAAAATTAATGCTAATAAAATTTCCTACAAAATAGTTATTTGCATTTTTTATGTAGGACTAACCATAAGCGAGATATAAGAATGAAAATAATTAATATTTAAAAAAAAGTGCTTTAACAGAAAATGTCTTGTAATTTAAAATACACTTAATTTATTGGATCCAATACTTTATTAGAAGAAAAAGGAGGTGACATAAAAATCACTGAAGTCTTCAGAGTCGTTTTTAAATGCTGCATTTTCGACTTCGTCTCAAACATTGAAAACTGAATTACATTTTTGTTCAGTAACTGTAACAGTTTTCACTTTGGTTTTTTGCTCATATCTCGAAAACAGTTACTCCTATCAATTTTTATTTTTTTTTCAAAATTAAAGCTGATGAAATTTCCTACAAAATAGTTATATGCATTTCTTTTGTAAGACCAACCATAAGCGAGTTATAGAGTTGAATATAAATAATATTTAACAAAAATTTGCTTTAAAATAAAATGTTTGAAAAACCGAAATTAAACTAAATTAATTGGATCTAACAATTTAGTAGAGGAAAAAGGAGAAGACATAAAAGTCACCAAAGTCTTCAGAAACGTTTTTAGTCGTCAAATTAATAACAATAACATTAATAATAATAATACTTATAGTACTAAATTTGCTTATATGCAAGCGCTTAATTAAGGTAACAGTTTTTTGGTTTCTTGCTTATATCTCGAAATCAGTTACTCCTATCAATTTTTATCTTTTTACTAAAATTAAAGCTGCTAAAATTTCCTACAAAATAGTTATTTGCATTTTTCATGTAGAACTAACCATAAGCGAGATTTAAGTTTGAAATTAATTAATATTTAAAAAAAAGTGCTTTAACAGAAAATGTCTTGTGATTTAAAATACACTTAATTTATTGGATCCAATACTTTATTAGAAGAAAAAGAAGGTGACATAAAAGTCACTGAAGTCTTCAGAGTCGTTTTTAAATGCTGCATTTTCGTCTTCGTCTCAAACATTGAAAACTGAATTACATTTTTATTCAGTAACAGTTACAGTTTTCTTATTGGTTTTTTGCTTATATTTCGAAAACAGTTACTCCTATCAATTTTTATCTTTTTTTCAAAATTAAAGCTGATAAAATTTCCTACAAAAGAGTTATTTGCATTTTCTGTGTAAGACCAACCATAAGCGAGTTATAGAGTTGGATATAAATAATCTTTAACAAAAATTTGCTTTAAAATAGAATGTTTGAAAAACCAAAATTAAACTAAAGTAATTGGGTCTAACACTTTAGTAGTAATTCGTTTTTTTGTGTCAGAATATGTGGCTTTAGTTACGCTTTATAAAAGTTTGCTCTTATGTGCGTTATAGACTTGACGAGAACGGCGTATCTCGGAGAAAACGCTCATGTAACACACAAAATAAGCTTCATTTTTCCTTATTAAAAGTATTATTATTATTATTATTATTATTATTATTATTATTATTAATATTATTATTATTATTATTATTATTATTATTATTATTATTATTATTACTACTATTAATATTATTAGTATTAAAAACCGATTATAATTTGTGTATAGTAAATGTTTTTATACCAGTTTTGAAATGAGTTATTAATTTTAGACAATTTCTTGCCTAAAAACACAGATCACAGATGATCTCTTGCATAGAAATGAGAAAACGCTCATGTAACACACAAAATAAGCTTCATTTTTCCTTATTAAAAGTATTATTATTATTATTACTTTTATTACTATTACTATTATTATTATTATTGTTATTATTATTATTATTATTATTATTATTATTATTATTTTCATTATTATTATTATTATTACTATTATTATTATTAAAAACCGATTATAACTTTTGTATAGTAAATGTTTTTATACCAGTTTTAAAATGAGTTATTAATTTTAGACATTTTCTTGCCTAAAAACACAGATCACAGATGATCTCTTGCATAGAAATGAGAAAACGCTCATATAACACACAAAACAAGCTTCATTTTTGCTTAGAAAACTAAGCTTACTTTCATTACTATTATTATTATTATTATTATTATTATTATTATTATTATTATTATTATTATTATTATTATTATTATTATTATTATTATTATTATTATTATTATTATTATTATTATTAAAAACTTATATTAAACAGACAGAAAACGTATTATGTCACAAAAGAGCTTATTATGTATCACTTTAAATAGAAGCAGTTTATCCTGTTTGTTCCTTTGCTTACATAAGAGCAAACTTTTATAAAGCCACATATTCTGACACAAAAAAACGAATTACGTTATAGACTTGACGAGAACGGCGTATCTCGGACTCTTATAGGACTCTTATAGAAACAAAAAGTATCAGTTTGGATTAAAACAAATTATTTTTGTTGACTCTTAGTCCGAATTGTTCATCAGTTCAAACAAAAACGGCTTATTTTAGACGATCTTTTGCTTTGAACAAGAAAACTTACATCGAACAGACTAAAAACATATAAATCTGGCATAAAAGAGCAATTTATGTATCACTTTGTATAAAGGCAGCTAATCCTATTCGTTTCATTGCTAAAATAGACTAAATTGTTATTAATCCTAACAAAAACGCAGTATTTTGGCACAAAATACTAATTACATTATAGTTATGACGAGAATAGCTTATTTGGAATGATTCTATGCTTCCAAACGAGTAAATTTTTATTAAACAGATGCCAAACATTATGTTTTGTCCTATAATGACATTTTATATTGCAGTTTGTATTAAAACAAAGTATTTTCGTTGATTCTTTGTTTGAAGCAGCAAACCTAACATTAAAGAATCTGAAAACTTTGTATTCGGACACAAACCACCGAATTTTGTATCAGTTTAGACAAAAACGGTTGATTTTCGACAATATTTTGCTTTGAACAAGAAAACTTATATCAAACAGACTAAAAACGTCTTATTTTAGCACAAAACAAAAGATTTGCGTTATAGTCTTGACGAGAACTGTTAATTTCAAACGATTCTATGCTTTGAAACCAGTATACTTTCACTAAACAGAGGCAAAACGTCTGATTTCGCCTTTGAAAAACGATTTTTGTCACAGTTTGGATTAAAACCAATTATTTTCGTTTATTCATTGTTACAAACAAGAAACCTTACATCAAAGAAACTGAAAACTCCTTATTCAGGCACAGAAATTCGAATTACGTTTCAGTCTGGACAAAAACTGCTTATTTTAGACGATCCTTTGTTTTGAACACGAAAACTTACATTAAAAAGATTAAAAACGTCTTATTCTGGCTGAAAACTGCAAATTATGTATTACTTTGGATAAAAGCAGTTTATCCTGATTACTCCTTTGCTTAGAATAGGGCAAACTTGCATAAAACTTAATGAAAACTTTAAATTTCGTCTCAAAGAAATAATTTACGTTATAGTTTTGACCAGAACTGTTAATTTCAAACGATTTTATGCCCCCAAACGAGAAAACTTTCACTAAACAGATGCCAAACGTCTTAGTTCGTTTTATAAAAACTACTTAAGTTACAGTTTAAACAAAAACAAATTATTTTCGTTATTGTTGTGGCAAAATAATTGATTTCGAATGATTCAATGGAGCGAAACGTGTAAACTTTTATAGGACAGATGCAAAACACCATATTACCACATAAATCGTCATTTTAAAGCAAAGTATTAGCTTTTGCACTTGTTTAATTAAAGTTTGCTAACTTCGAAGAATGTAATCGTCCGAAATATTTTTTTTTGTCAAAAATATAACGTAATTTGTTCTTTTGAGCTTGAATATAGAGTTTTCATTACGTTTTATAGTAGTTTACTCTACTCTAAGCATAGAATCAAACAGAGTAATCCGCTTTTGTTAAAACTGATACATAATTTGCTCTTATTTTCGAGAATAAAACGTTTTCAATATGTTTGATAAAATTTTTCTTGTTTATAGCAAGGAATCGTTTAAAATTAGCTGTATTTGCCTAAACTGATACGTAATTCGATATTTGTGCATGGATACGAAATTTTCAGTTACATTGACGTAAAATTTCTTGTTGCAAAAGGTAATACTTTATATGGTAATATGTGGTTTTGCATCTACCTCATAAAAGTTCATTCGTTTCCAATCATAAAATCGCTTGAAATTAACAGTGCTGGTCAAAACTATTACGTAAATTATTTCTTTAAGACGAAATTTAAAGTTTTTATTAAGTTTTATACAAGTTTACTCTATTCTAAGTAAAGGAGTAATCAGGATAAATTGCTTTTATCTAGAGTAATATATAATTTGCAGTTTTCAGCCAGAATAAGACGTTTTTAATCTTTTTAATGTAAGTTTTCGTGTTCAAAACAAAGGATCGTCTAAAATAAGCAGTTTTTGTCCAGACTGAAACGTAATTCGAATTTCTGTGCCTGAATAAGGAGTTTTCAGTTTCTTTGATGTAAGGTTTCTTGTTTGTAACAATGAATAAACGAAAATAATTGGTTTTAATCCAAACTGTGACAAAAATCGTTTTTCAAAGGCGAAATCAGACGTTTTGCCTCTGTTTAGTGAAAGTATACTGGTTTCAAAGCATAGAATCGTTTGAAATTAACAGTTCTCGTCAAGACTATAACGCAAATCTTTTGTTTTGTGCTAAAATAAGACGTTTTTAGTCTGTTTGATATAAGTTTTCTTGTTCAAAGCAAAATATTGTCGAAAATCAACCGTTTTTGTCTAAACTGATACAAAATTCGGTGGTTTGTGTCCGAATACAAAGTTTTCAGATTCTTTAATGTTAGGTTTGCTGCTTCAAACAAAGAATCAACGAAAATACTTTGTTTTAATACAAACTGCAATATAAAATGTCATTATAGGACAAAACATGATGTTTGGCATCTGTTTAATAAAAATTTAGTCGTTTGGAAGCATAGAATCATTCCAAATAAGCTATTCTCGTCATAACTATAATGTAATTAGTATTTTGTGCCAAAATACTGCGTTTTTGTTAGGATTAATAACAATTTAGTCTATTTTAGCAATGAAACGAATAGGATTAGCTGCCTTTATACAAAGTGATACATAAATTGCTCTTTTATGCCAGATTTATACGTTTTTAGTCTGTTCGATGTAAGTTTTCTTGTTCAAAGCAAAAGATCGTCTAAAATAAGCCGTTTTTGTTTGAACTGATGAACAATTCGGACTAAGAGTCAACAAAAATAATTTGTTTTAATCCAAACTGATACTTTTTGTTTCTATAAGAGTCCTACAAGAGTCCGAGATACGCCGTTCTCGTCAAGTCTATAACGTAATTCGTTTTTTTGTGTCAGAATATGTGGCTTTAGTTACGCTTTATAAAAGTTTGCTCTTATGTAAGCAAAGGAACAAACAGGATAAACTGCTTCTATTTAAAGTGATACATAATAAGCTCTTTTGTGACAGAATACGTTTTCTGTCTGTTTAAAATAAGTTTTTAATAATAATAATAATAATAATAATAATAATAATAATAATAATAATAATAATAATAATAATAATAATAATAATAATGATAATAACAATAGTAATAATAATAATAGTAATGAAAGTAAGCTTAGTTTTCTAAGCAAAAATGAAGCTTGTTTTGTGTGTTATATGAGCGTTTTCTCATTTCTATGGAAGAGATCATCTGTGATCTGTGTTTTTAGGCAAGAAAATGTCTAAAATTAATAACTCATTTTAAAACTGGTATAAAAACATTTACTATACAAAAGTTAATAATAATAATAATAATAGTAATATTAATAATAATAATAATAATAATAATAATAATAATAATAATAATAATAATAATAATAATAATAATAATAATAATAATAATAATAATAATAATAATAATAATAATAATAATAATAATAACAATAATAATAATAATAGTAATAGTAATAGTAATAAAAGTAATAATAATAATAATACTTTTAATAAGGAAAAATGAAGCTTATTTTGTGTGTTACATGAGCGTTTTCTCATTTCTATGCAAGAGATCATCTGTGATCTGTGTTTTTAGGCAACAAATTGTCTAAAATTAATAACTCATTTCAAAACTGGTATAAAAACATTTACTATACAAAAGTTATGATCGGTTTTTAATACTAATAATATTAATAGTAGTAATAATAATAATAATAATAATAATAATAATAATAATAATAATAATAATAATAATAATAATAATAATAATAATAATAATAATAATAATAATAATAATAATAATAATAATAATAATAATAATAATACTTTTAATAAGAAAAAATGAAGCTTATTTTGTGTGTTACATGAGCGTTTTCTCATTTCTATGCAAGAGATCATCTGTGATCTGTGTTTTTAGGCAAGAAATTGTCTAAAATTAATAACTCATTTCAAGACTGGTATAAAAACATTTACTATACAAAAGTTATAATCGGTTTTTAATACTAATAATATTAATAGTAATAATAATAATAATAATAATAATAATAATAATAATAATAATAATAATAATAATAATAATAATAATAATAAAAGTAATAGTAATAATAATAATAAAAATAATAATAATAGTAGTAATAAAAGTAAGCTTAGTTTTCTAAGCAAAAATAAAGCTTATTTTGTGTGTTATATGAGCGTTTTCTCATTTCTATGCAAGAGATCATCTGTGATCTGTGTTTTTAGGCAAGAAATTGTCTAAAATTAATAACTCATTTTAAAACTGGAATAAAAACATTTACTATACAAAAGTTAATGAAAATAATAATAATAATAATAGTAATAAAAATAATAATAATAATACTTTTAATAAGGAAAAATGAAGTTTATTTTGTGAGTTACATGAGCGTTTTCTCATTTCTATGTAAAAGATCATGTGTGATCTGTGTTTTTAGGCAATCTAAGCCATTTTATAGTTTTTAGACAAGAAATTGGCTAAAATTAATCACTCATTTTAAAACTGGTATAAAAACATTTACTATACAAAAGTTATAATCGGGTTTTAATAATAATAATAATAATAATAATAATAATAATAATAATAATAATAATAATAATAATAATAATAATAATAATAATAATAATAATAATAATAATAATAATAATAATAATAATAATAATAATAATAATAATAATAATAATAATAATACTTATAATAATGAATTTTTTTTTAAATTAAAGCTTAGTTTTTATAAGCAAAAATGAAGCTTATTTTGTGTGTTATATGAGCGTATTCTCATTTCTGTGCAAGAGATCATCTGTGATCTGTGTTTTTAGGCAAGAAATTGTCTAAAATTAATAACTCATTTTAAAACTGGTATAAAAACATTTACTATATAAAAGTTAATAATAATAATAATAATAATAATAATAATAATAACACTAATAATAATAATAATAATAATAATAATAATAATAATAATAATAATAATAGTAATAGTAATAAAAGTAATAATAATAATAATAATACTTTTAATAAGGAAAAATGAAGTTTATTTTGTGTGTTACATGAGCGTTTTCTCATTTCTATGCAAAAGATCATGTGTGATCTGTGTTTTTAGGCAATCTAAGCCAATTTATAGTTTATAGGCAAGAAATTGTCTAAAATTAATAACTCATTTTAAAGCTGGAAAAAAAACATTTTCTATACAAAAGTTAATAATAATAATAATAATAATAATATTAATAATAATAATAATAATAATAATAATAATAATAATAATAATAATAATAATAATAATAATAATAATAATAATAATAATAATAATAATAACAACAATAATATTAATAATAATAATAGTAATAGTAATAAAAGTAATAATAATAATAATACTTTTAATAAGGAAAAATGAAGTTTATTTTGTGTGTTACATGAGCGTTTTCTCATTTCTATGGAAAAGATCATGTGTGATCTGTGTTTTTGGCACTCTAAGCCATTTTATAGTTTTAGGCAAGAAATTGTCAAACATTAATCACTCATTTAAAACTGGTATAAAAACATTTACTATACAAAACTTATAATCGGTTTTTAATAATAATAATAATAATAATAATTATAATAATAATAATAATAATAATAATAATAATAATAATTATAATAATAATAATAATAATAGTAATAAAAATAATAACTATAATAATAAAAATAATAATAATAATAATAATACTTATAATAATGATTTTCTTTCTAAATTAACGCTTAGTTTTTTTAAGCAAAAATGAAGCTTATTTTGTGTTATCTAAGCGTTTTCTCATTTCTACGCAAGAGATCATCTGTGATCTGTGTTTTTAGGCAAGAAATTGTCTAAAATTAATAACTCATTTTAAAACTGAGTACTAAATTTGCTTATATGCAAACGCTTAATTAAGGTAACAGTTTTTTGGTTTCTTGTTTATATCTCGAAAACAGTTACACTTATCAATTTTTATTTTTTTACTAAAATTAAAGCTGATAAAATTTGCTACAAAATAGTTATTTGCATTTTTCTTGTAGAACCAACCATAAGCGAGTTATAGAGTTGGATATTAATAATATTTAACAAAAATTTGCTTTAAAATAAAATGTTTGAAAATCTGAAATTAAACTAAATTAATTGTGTTAATATGACGACTAAAAACAACTTTGAAGACTTTGGTGATTTTTATGTCTTTTCCTTTTTTCTCTACTAAAATGCTAGACCCAATTAATTTAGTTTAATTTCAGTTTTTCAAACATTTTATTTTAAAGCAAATTTTTGTTGAATATTATTAATATCCAACTTTATAACTCGCTTATGGTTGATCCTACAAGAAAAATGCAAATAACTATTTTGTTGCAAATTTTATCAGCTTTAATGTTAGTAAATAGATAAAAATTGATAGGAGTAACTGTTTTCGAGATATAAGCAAGAAACCAAAAAACTGTTACCTTAATTAAGCGCATGCATATAAGCAAATTTAGTACTATAAGTATTATTATTATTAATGTTATTGTTATTAATATGACGACTAAAAACAACTTTGAAGACTTTGGTGATTTTTATGTCTTTTCCTTTTTTCTCTACTAAAGTGTTAGACCCAATTAATTTAGTTTAATTTCGGTTTTTCAAACATTTTATTTTAAAGCAAATTTTTGTTAAAGATTATTTATATCCAACTCTATAACTCGCCTATGGTTCGTCCTACAGGAAATTTGCAAATAACTATTTTGTAGGAAATTTTATCCGCTTTAATTTTAAAAAAAAGATAAAATTTGATAGGAGTAACGGTTTTTGAGATATAAGCAAAAAACCAAAGTGAAAACTGTTACAGTTACTGAACAATAATGTAATACAGTTTTCAATGTTTGAGACGAAGTCGAAGATGCAGCATTTAAAAACGACTCTAAAGACTTCAGTGATTTTTATGTCATCTCCTTTTTCCTCTAATAAAGCGTTGGACCCAATAAATTAAGTGTATTTTAAATCACAAGACATTTTTTGTTAAAGCACTTTTTTTTTAAATATTAATTATTGTCAATCATATATCTCGCTTATGGTTAGTCCTACATGAAAAATGCAAATAACTATTTTGTAGGAAATTTTGTCAGCTTTAATTTTAGTAAAGAGATAAAAATTGATAGGAGTAACTGTTTTCGAGATATAAGCAAGAAACCAAAAAACTGTTACCTTAATTAAGCGTTTGCATATAAGCAAATTTAGTACTATTAGTATTATTATTATTATTGTTATTGTTATTAATATGACGACTAAAGACGACTCTGAAACCTTTAGTGACTTTTATGTCTTCTCCTTTTTCCTCTACTAAAGTGTTAGACCCAATTAATTTAGTTTAATTTAAGTTATTCAAACATTTTATTTTAAAGCAAATTTTTGTTAAAGAATATTTATATCCAACTCTATAACTCGCTTATGGTTGGTCTTACAAAAAAAATGCAAATAACTAATTTGTAGGAAATTTTATCAGTTTTAATTTTTAAAGAAAGATAAAAATTGATAGGAGTAACTGTTTTCGAGATATAAGCAAGAAACCAAAAACTGTTACCTTAATTAAGCGCTTGTATATAAGCAAATTTAGTACTATTAGTATTATTATTATTAATGTTATTGTTATTAATATGACGACTAAAAACAACTTTGAAGACTTTGGTGATTTTTATGTCTTCTCCTTTTTTCTCTACTAAAGTGTTAGACCCAATTAATTTAGTTTAATTTCGGTTTTTCAAACATTTTATTTTAAAGCAAATTTTTGTTAAAGATTATTTATATCCAACTCTATAACTCGCTTATGGTTGGTCCTACAAAAAAAACGCGAATAACTATTTTGTAGGAAATTTTATCAGCTTTAATTTTTAAAGAAAGATAAAAATTGATAGGAGTAACTGTTTTCGAGATATAAGCAAAAAACCAAAAAACTCTTACCTTAATTAAGCGCTTGCATATAAGCAAATTTAGTACTATTAGTATTATTACTATTAATGTTATTGTTATTAATATGATGACTAAAAACAACTTTGAAGACTTTGGTGATTTTTATGTCTTCTCCTATTTTCTCTACTAAAGTGTTAGACCCAATTAATTTAGTTTAATTTCGGTTTTTCAAACATTTTATTTCAAAGCAAATTTTTGTTAAAGATTATTTATATCTAACTCTATAACTCGCCTATGGTTCGTCCTACAGGACATTTGCAAATAACTATTTTGTAGGAAATTTTATCCGCTTTAATTTTGAAAAAAAGATAAAATTTGATAGGAGTAACGGTTTTCGAAATATAAGCAAAAAACCAAAGTGAAAACTGTTACAGTTACTGAACAAGAATGTAATACAGTTTTCAATGTTTGAGACGAAGTCGAAGATGCAGCATTTAAAAACGACTCTAAAGACTTCAGTGACTTTTATGTCACCTCCTTTTTCCTCTAATAAAGTGTTGGACCCAATAAATTAAGTGTATTTTAAATCACAAGACATTTTCTGTTAAAGCACTTTTTTTTTAAATATTAATTATTTTCAATCATATATCTCGCTTATGGTTAGTCCTACATGAAAAATGCAAATAACTATTTTGTAGGAAATTTTGTCAGCTTTAATTTTAGTAAAGAGATAAAAATTGATAAGAGTAACTGTTTTCGAGATATAAGCAAGAAACCAAACAACTGTTACCTTAATTAAGCGTTTGCATATAAGCAAATTTAGTACTATTAGTATTATTATTATTAATGTTATTGTTATTAATATGACGACTAAAAACAATTTTGACAACTTTGGTGATTTTTATGTCTTCTCCTTTTTTCTCTACTAAAGTGTTAGACCCAATTAATTTAGTTTAATTTCGGTTTTTCAAACATTTTATTTTAAAGCAAATTTTTGTTAAAGATTATTTATATCCAACTCTATAACTCGCTTATGGTTGGTCCTACAAAAGAAATGAAAATAACTATTTTGTATGAAATTTTATCAGCTTTAATTTTTAAAGAAAGATAAAAATTGATAGGAGTAACTGTTTTCGAGATATAAGCAAGAAACCAAAAAACTGTTACCTTAATTAAGCGCATGCATATAAGCAAATTTAGTACTATAAGTATTATTATTATTAATGTTATTGTTATTAATATGACGACTAAAGACGACTCTGAAAACTTTAGTGACTTTTATGTCTCCTCCTTTTTCCTCTACTAAAATGCTAGACCCAATTAATTTAGTTTAATTTCAGTTTTTCAAACATTTTATTTTAAAGCAAATTTTTGTTAAAAATTATTTATATCCAACTCTATAACTCGCCTATGGTTCGTCCTACTGAAAATTTGCAAATAACTATTTTGTAGGAAATTTTATCCGCTTTAATTTTGAAAAAAAGATAAAATTTGATAGGAGTAACGGTTTTCGAGATATAAGCAAAAAACCAAAGTGAAAACTGTTACAGTTACTGAACAAAAATGTAATACAGTTTTCAATGTTTGAGACGAATTCGAAGATGCAGCATTTATAAACGACTCTAAAGACTTCAGTGACTTTTATGTCACCGCCTTTTTCCTCTAATAAAGTGTTAGACCCAATAAATTAAGTGTATTTTAAATCACAAGACATTTTCTGTTAAAGCACTTTTTTTTTAAATATTAATTATTGTCAATCATATATCTCGCTTATGGTTAGTCCTACATGAAAAATGCAAATAACTATTTTGCAGGAAATTTTGTCAGCTTTAATTTTAGTAAAGAGATAAAAATTGATAGGAGTAACTGTTTTCGAGATATGAGCAAGAAACCAAAAAACTGTTACCTTAATTAAGCGCATGCATATAAGCAAATTTAGTACTATAAGTATTATTATTATTAATGTTATTGTTATTAATATGACGACTAAAGACGACTCTGAAAATTTTAGTGACTTTTATGTCTCCTCCTTTTTCCTCTACTAAAATGCTAGACCCAATTAATTTAATTTAATTTCAGTTTTTCAAACATTTTATTTTAAAGCAAATTTTTGTTGAATATTATTAATATCCAACTCTATAACTCGCTTATGGTTGATCCTACAAGAAAAATGCAAATCACTATTTTGTTGCAAATTTTATCAGCTTTATTATTAGTAAAAAGATAAAAATTGATAGGAGTAACTGTTTTCGAGATATAAGCAAGAAACCAAAAAACTCTTACCTTAATTAAGCGCTTGCATATAAGCAAATTTAGTACTATTAGTATTATTATTATTAATGTTATTGTTATTAATATAACGATTAAAGACGACTCTGAAAACTTTAGTGACTTTTATGTCTCCTCCTTTTTCCTCTACTAAAATGCTAGACCCAATTAATTTAGTTTAATTTCGGTTTTTCAAACATTTTATTTTAAAGCAAATTTTTGTTAAAGATTATTTATATCCAACTCTATAACTCGCCTATGGTTCGTCCTACAGGAAATTTGCAAATAATTATTTTGTAGGAAATTTTATCCGCTTTAATTTTGAAAGAAAGATAAAATTTGATAGGAGTAACGGTTTTCGAGATATAAGCAAAAAACCAAAGTGAAAACTGTTACAGTTACTGAACAAAAATGTAATACAGTTTTCAATGTTTGAGACGAAGTCGAAGATGCAGCATTTAAAAACGACTCTAAAAATTTCAGTGACTTTTATGTCACCTCCTTTTTCCTCTAATAAAGTGTTGGACCCAATAAATTAAGTGTATTTTAAATCACAAGATATTTTCTGTTAAAGCACTTTTTTTTTAAATATTAATTATTTTCAATCATATATCTCGCTTATGGTTAGTTCTACATGAAAAATGCAAATAACTATTTTGTAGGAAATTTTGTCAGCTTTAATTTTAGTAAAGAGATAAAAATTGATAGGAGTAACTGTTTTCGAGATATAAGCAAGAAACCAAACAACTGTTACCTTAATTAAGCGTTTGCATATAAGCAAATTTAGTACTATTAGTATTATTATTATTAATGTTATTGTTATTAATATGACGACTAAAGACGACTCTGAAACCTTTAGTGACTTTTATGTCTTCTCCTTTTTCCTCTACTAAAGTGTTAGACCCAATTAATTTAGTTTAATTTCAGTTATTCAAACATTTTATTTTAAAGCAAATTTTTGTTAAAGAATATTAATATCCAACTCTATAACTCGCTTATGGTTGGTCCTACAAAAGAAATGCGAATAACTATTTTGTAGGAAATTTTATCAGCTTTAATTTTTAAAGAAAGATAAAAATTGATAGGAGTAACTGTTTTCGAGATATAAGCAAGAAACCAAAAACTGTTACCTTAATTAAGCGCTTGTATATAAGCAAATTTAGTACTATTAGTATTATTATTATTAATGTTATTGTTATTAATATGACGACTAAAAACAACTTTGAAGACTTTGGTGATTTTTATGTCTTCTCCTTTTTTCTCTACTAAAGTGTTAGACCCAATTAATTTAGTTTAATTTCGGTTTTTCAAACATTTTATTTTAAAGCAAATTTTTGTTAAAGATTATTTATATCCAACTCTATAACTCGCCTATGGTTCGTCCTACAGGACATTTGCAAATAACCATTTTGTAGGAAATTTTATCCGCTTTAATTTTGAAAAAAAGATAAAATTTGATAGGAGTAACGGTTTTCGAAATATAAGCAAAAAACCAAAGTGAAAACTGTTACAGTTACTGAACAAAAATGTAATACAGTTTTCAATGTTTGAGACGAAGTCGAAGATGCAGCATTTAAAAACGACTCTAAAGACTTCAGTGACTTTTATGTCACCTCCTTTTTTCTCGAATAAAGTGTTAGACCCAATAAATTAAGTGTATTTTAAATCACAAGACATTTTCTGTTAAAGCACTTTTTTTTTAAATATTAATTATTGTCAATCATATTTCTCGCTTATGGTTAGTCCCACATGAAAAATGCAAATAACTATTTTGTAGGAAATTTTGTCAACTTTAATTTTAGTTAAGAGATAAAAGTTGATAGGAGTAACTGTTTTCGAGATATAAGCAAGAAACCAAAAAACTGTTACCTTAATTAAGCGCATGCATATAAGCAAATTTAGTACTATTAGTATTATTATTATTAATGTTATTGTTATTAATATGACGACTAAAGACGACTCTGAAAACTTTAGTGACTTTTATGTCTCCTCCTTTTTCCTCTACTAAAATGCTAGACCCAATTAATTTAGTTTAATTTCAGTTTTTCAAACATTTTATTTTAAAGCAAATTTTTGTTGAATATTATTAATATCCAACTCTATAACTCGCTTATGGTTGATCCTACAAGAAAAAATGCAAATCACTATTTTGTTGCAAATTTTATCAGCTTTATTATTAGTAAAAAGATAAAAATTGATAGGAGTAACTGTTTTCGAGATATAAGCAAGAAACCAAAAAACTCTTACCTTAAGTAAGCGCTTGCATATAAGCAAGTTTAGTACTATTAGTATTATTATTATTAATGTTATTGTTATTAATATGACGACTAAAGACGACTCTGAAAACTTTAGTGACTTTTATGTCTCCTCCTTTTTCCTCTACTAAAATGCTAGACCCAATTAATTTAGTTTAATTTCGGTTTTTCAAACATTTTATTTTAAAGCAAATTTTTGTTAAAGATTATTTATATCCAACTCTATAACTCGCCTATGGTTCGTCCTACAGGAAATTTGCAAACAACTATTTTGTAGGAAATTTTATCCGCTTTAATTTTGAAAAAAAGATAAAATTTGATAGGAGTAACGGTTTTCGAGATATAAGCAAAAAACCAAAGTGAAAACTGTTACAGTTACTGAACAAAAATGTAATACAGTTTTCAATGTTTGAGACGAAGTCGAAGATGCAGCATTTAAAAACGACTCTAAAGATTTCAGTGACTTTTATGTCACCGTCTTTTTCTTCTAATAAAGTGTTGGACCCAATAAATTAAGTGTATTTTAAATCACAAGACATTTTCTGTTAAAGCACTTTTTTTTTAAATATTAATTATTGTCAATCATATATCTCGCTTATGGTTAATCCTACATGAAAAATGCAAATAACTATTTTGTTGAAAATTTTGTCAGCTTTAATTTTAGTGAAGAGATAAAAATTGATAGGAGTAACTGTTTTCGAGATATAAGCAAGAAACCAAAAAACTGTTACCTTAATTAAGCGTTTGCATATAAGCAAATTTAGTACTATTAGTATTATTATTATTAATGTTATTGTTATTAATATGACGACTAAAGACGACTCTGAAACTTTTAGTGACTTTTATGTCTTCTCTTTTTTCCTCTACTAAAGTGTTAGACCCAATTAATTTAGTTTAATTTCAGTTATTCAAACATTTTATTTTAAAGCAAATTTTTGTTAAAGAATATTTATATCCAACTCTATAACTCGCTTATGGTTGGTCTTACAAAAAAAATGCGAATAACTATTTTGTAAGAAATTTTATCAGCTTTAATTTTTAAAGAAAGAAAAAAATTGATAGGAGTAACTGTTTTCGAGATATAAGCAAGAAACCAAAAACTGTTACCTTAATTAAGCGCTTGTATATAAGCAAATTTAGTACTATTAGTATTATTATTAATGTTATTGTTATTAATATGACGACTAAAAACAACTTTGAAGACTTTGGTGATTTTTATGTCTTCTCCTTTTTTCTCTACTAAAGTGTTAGACCCAATTAATTTAGTTTAATTTCGGTTCGTCTCAAACATTGAAAACTGTATTACATTTTTGTTCAGTAACTGTAACAGTTTTCACTTTGGTTTTTTGCTTATATCTCGAAAACCGTTACTCCTATCAAATTTTATCTTTTTTTCAAAATTAAAGCGGATAAAATTTCCTACAAAATAGTTATTTGCAAATTTCCTGTAGGACAAACCATAGGCAAGTTATAGAGTTGGATATAAATAATTTTTAACAAAAATTTGCTTTAAAATAAAATGTTTGAAAAACTGAAATTAAACTAAATTAATTGGGTCTAGCATTTTAGTAGAGGAAAAATGAGGAGACATAAAAGTCACTAAAGGTTTCAGAGTCTTCTTTAGTCGTCATATTAATAACAATAACATTAATAATAATAATACTTATAGTACTAAATTTGCTTATATGCATGCGCTTAATTAAGGTAACAGTTTTTTGGTTTCTTGCTTATATCTCAAAAACAGTTACTCCTATCAATTTTTATCTTTCTTTAAAAATTAAAGCTGATAAAATTTCATACAAAATAGTTATTTGCATTTCTTTTGTAGGACCAACCATAAGCGAGTTATAGAGTTGGATATAAATAATCTTTAACAAAAATTTGCTTTAAATTAAAATGTTTGAAAAACTAAAATTAAACTAAATTAATTGGGTCTAGCATTTTAGTAGAGAAAAAAGGAGGAGACATAAAATTCACTAAAGTTTTCAGAGTCGTCTTTAGTCGTCATATTAATAACAATAACATTAATAATAATAATACTTATAGTACTAAATTTGCTTATATGCAAGCGCTTAATTAAGGTAACAGTTTTTTGGTTTCTTGCTTATATCTCGAAATCAGTTACTCCTATCAATTTTTATTTTTTTACTAAAATTAAAGCTGATAAAATTTCCTACAAAATAGTTATTTGCATTTTTTATGTAGGACTAACCATAAGCGAGATATAAGTATGAAAATAATTAATATTTAAAAAAAAGTGCTTTAACAGAAAATGTCTTGTGATTTAAAATACACTTAATTTATTGGATCCAATACTTTATTAAAAGAAAAAGGAGGTGACATAAAAATCACTGAAGTCTTCAAAGTCGTTTTTAAATGCTGCATTTTCGACTTCGTCTCAAACATTGAAAACTGAATTACATTTTTGTTCAGTAACTGTAACAGTTTTCATTTTGGTTTTTTGCTCATATCTCGAAAACAGTTACTCCTATCAATTTTTATTTTTCTTTCAAAATTAAAGCTGATGAAATTTCCTACAAAATAGTTATTTGCATTTTTTTTGTAAGACCAACCATAAGCGAGTTATAGAGTTGGATATAAATAATATTTAACAAAAATTTGCTTTAAAATAAAATGTTTGAAAAACCGAAATTAAACTAAATTAATTGGATCCAACAATTTAGTAGAGGAAAAAGGAGAAGACATAAAAGTCACCAAAGTCTTCAGAGACGTTTTTAGTCGTCATATTAATAACAATAACATTAATAATAATAATACTTATAGTACTAAATTTGCTTATATGCAAGCGCTTAATTAAGGTTACAGTTTTTTGGTTTTTTGCTTATATCTCAAAATCAGTTACTCCTATCAATTTTTATCTTTTTACTAAAATAAAAGCTGCTAAAATTTCCTACAAAATAGTTATTTGCATTTTTCATGTAGAACTAACCATAAGCGAGATATAAGTTTGAAAATAATTAATATTTTAAAAAAAAGTGCTTTAACAGAAAATGTCTTGTGATTTAAAATACGCTTAATTTATTTGGTCCAATACTTTATTAGAAGAAAAAGGAGGTGACATAAAAGTCACTGAAGTCTTCAGAGTCGTTTTTAAATGCTGCATTTTCGTCTTCGTCTCAAACATTGAAAACTGAATTACATTTTTATTCAGTAACAGTTACAGTTTTCTTATTGGTTTTTTGCTTATATCTCGAAAACAGTTACTCCTATCAATTTTTATCTTTTTTTCAAAATTAAAGCTGATAAAATTTTCTACAAAAGAGTTATTTGCATTTCCTGTGTAAGACCAACCATAAGCGAGTTATACAGTTGGATATAAATAATCTTTAACAAAAATTTGCTTTAAAATAGAATGTTTGAAAAACCAAAATTAAACTAAATTAATTGGGTCTAACACTTTAGTAGTAATTCGTTTTTTTGTGTCAGAATATGTGGCTTTAGTTACGCTTTATAAAAGTTTGCTCTTATGTACGTTATAGACTTGACGAGAACGGCGTATCTCGGACTCTTATAGGACTCTTATAGAAACAAAAAGTATCAGTTTGGATTAAAACAAATTATTTTTGTTGACTCTTAGTCCGAATTGTTCATCAGTATAAACAAAAACGGCTTATTTTAGACGTTATTACTACTATTATTATTATTTTTATTACTATTATTATTATTATTATTATTATTATTATTATTACTATAATTATTATTATTATTAATATTATTCTTATTATTATTATTATTATTTTTATTAATATTATTATTATTACTATTATTATTAATAAAAACCGATTATAACTTTTGTATAGTAAATGTTTTTATACCAGTTTTAAAATGAGTTATTAATTTTAGACAATTTCTTGCCTAAAAACACAGATCACAAATGATCTCTTGCATAGAAATGAGAAAACGCTCAGATAACACAAAATAAGCTTCATTTTTGCTTAGAAAAACTAAGCTTCAATTTAGAAAAAAATTCATTATAAGTATTATTATTATTATTATTATTAATTTTATTACTATTATTATTATTATTATTATTATTATTATTATAATTATTATTATTATTATTATTATTATTATTATTAAAAACCGATTATAACTTTTGTATAGTAAATGTTTTTATACCAGTTTTAAAATGAGTAATTAATTTTAAACAATTTCTTGCCTAAAAACACAGATCACAGATGATCTCTTGCATAGAAATGAGAAAACGCTCATATAACACACAAAATAAGCTTCATTTTTGCTTAAAAAACTAAGCTTTCCTTTATTACTATTATTATTATTTTTATTTCTATTATTATTATTATTATTTTTATTATTAAAAACTTATATTAAACAGACAGAAAACGTCGTATTCTGTCACAAATGAGCTAATTATGTATCACTTTAAATAGAAGCAGTTTATCCTGTTAGTTTCTTTGCTTACATAAGAGCAAACTTTTATAAAGCGTAACTAAAGCCACATATTCTGACACAAAAAAACGAATTACGTTATAGACTTGACGAGAACGGCGTATCTCGGACTCTTATAGGACTCTTATAGAAACAAAAAGTATCAGTTTGGATTAAAACAAATTATTTTTGTTCACTCTTAGTCCGAATTATTTATCAGTTCAAACAAAAACGGCTTATTTTAGACGTTATTACTACTATTATTATTATTTTTATTACTATTATTATTATTATTATTATTATTATTATTATTATTATTATTATTATTATTATTACTACTATAATTATTATTATTATTATTATTATTACTTTTATTATTAATATTATTATTATTATTTTTATTACTAGTATTATTAATAAAAACCGATTATAACTTTTGTATAGTAAATGTTTTTATACCAGTTTTAAAATGAGTTATTAATTTTAGACAATTTCTTGCCTAAAAACACAGATCACAAATGATCTCTTGCATAGAAATGAGAAAACGCTCAGATAACACAAAATAAGCTTCATTTTTGCTTAGAAAAACTAAGCTTCAATTTAGAAAAAAATTCATTATAAGTATTATTATTATTATTATTATTAATTTTATTACTATTATTATTATTTTTATTTCTATTATTATTATTATTATTTTTATTTTTAAAAACTTATATTAAACAGACAGAAAACGTCGTATTCTGTCACAAATGAGCTAATTATGTATCACTTTAAATAGAAGCAGTTTATCCTGTTAGTTTCTTTGCTTACATAAGAGCAAACTTTTATAAAGCGTAACTAAAGCCACATATTCTGACACAAAAAAACGAATTACGTTAAAGACTTGACAAGAACGGCGTATCTCGGACTCTTATAGAAACAAAAAGTATCAGTTTGGATTAAAACAAATTATTTTTGTTCACTCTTAGTCCGAATTGTTTATCAGTTCAAACAAAAACGGCTTATTTTAGACGTTATTACTACTATTATTATTATTTTTATTACTATTATTATTATTATTATTATTATTATTATTATTACTACTATAATTATTATTATTATTATTATTATTATTATTACTTTTATTATT
The DNA here is from genome assembly GCF_031307605.1 of Tribolium castaneum. Lineage (NCBI taxonomy): Eukaryota > Metazoa > Arthropoda > Insecta > Coleoptera > Tenebrionidae > Tribolium > Tribolium castaneum. Next base: position 11,785,834 of record NC_087400.1, read on the forward strand.
ATTATTATTATTTATATTACTAGTATTATTAATAAAAACCGATTATAACTTTTGTATAGTAAATGTTTTTATACCAGTTTTAAAATGAGTTATTAATTTTAGACAATTTCTTGCCTAAAAACACAGATCACAGATGATCTCTTGCATAGAAATGAGAAAACGCTCATATAACACACAAAATAAGCTTTATTTTTGCTTAGAAAACTAAGCTTACTTTTATTACTACTATTATTATTATTTTTATTATTATTATTATTACTATTACTTTTATTATTATTATTATAATTTTTATTATTATTATTATTATTATTATTATTATTACTATGAATATTATTATTATTAAAAACCGATTATAACTTTTGTATAGTAAATGTTTTTATACCAGTTTAGAAATGAGTTATTAATTTTAGACAATTTCTTGCCTAAAAACACAGATCACAGATGATCTCTTGCATAGAAATGAGAAAACGCTTATGTAACACACAAAATAAGCTTCATTTTTCCATGTTAAAAGTATTATTATTATTATTACTTTTATTACTATTACTATTATTATTATTATTTTATTATTATTATTATTATTATTATTATTATTATTATTATTCAAGAAAACTTACATCGAACAGACTAAAAACGTATAAATCTGGCATAAAAGAGCAATTTATGTATCACTTTGTATAAAGGCAGCTAATCCTATTCGTTTCATTGCTAAAATAGACTAAATTGTTATTAATCTTAACAAAAACGCAGTATTTTGGCACAAGATACTAATTACATTATTGTTATGACGAGAATAGCTTATTTGGAATGATTCTATGCTTCCAAACGAGTAAATTTTTATTAAACAAATGCCAAACATCATGTTTTGTCCTATAATGACATTTTATATTGCAGTTTGTATTAAAACAAAGTATTTTCGTTGATTCTTTGTTTGAAGCAGCAAACCTAACATTAAAGAATCTGAAAACTTTGTATTCGGACACAAACCACCGAATTTTGTATCAGTTTAGACAAAAACGGTTGATTTTCGACAATATTTTGCTTTGAACAAGAAAACTTATATCAAACAGACTAAAAACGTCTTATTTTAGCACAAAACAAAAGATTTGCGTCATAGTCTTGACGAGAACTGTTAATTTCAAACGATTCTATCCTTTGAAACCAGTATACATTAAAGAATCTAAAAACTTTGTATTCGGACACAAACCACCGAATTTTGTATCAGTTTAGACAAAAACGGTTGATTTTCGACAATATTTTGCTTTGAACAAGAAAACTTATATCAAACAGACTAAAAACGTCTTATTTTAGCACAAAACAAAAGATTTGCGTTATAGTCTTGACGAGAACTGTTAATTTCAACCGATTCTATGCTTTGAAACCAGTATACTTTCACTAAACAGAGGCAAAACGTCTGATTTCGCCTTTGAAAAACGATTTATGTCACAGTTTGGATTAAAACCAATTATTTTCGTTTATTCATTGTTACAAACAAGAAACCTTACATCAAAGAAACTGAAAACTCCTTATTCAGGCACAGAAATTCGAATTACGTTTCAGTCTGGACAAAAACTGCTTATTTTAGACGATCCTTTGTTTTGAACACGAAAACTTACATTAAAAAGATTAAACACGTCTTATTCTGGCTGAAAACTGCAAATTATATATTACTCTAGATAAAAGCAATTTATCCTGATTACTCCTTTACTTAGAATAGAGTAAACTTGTATAAAACTTAATAAAAACTTTAAATTTCGTCTTAAAGAAATAATTGACGTAATAGTCTTGACCAGCACTGTTAATTTCAAGCGATTTTATGATTGGAAACGAATGAACTTTTATGGGGCAGATGCAAAACCACATATTACCATATAAAGCGTTGTTTTAAAGCCAAGTATTACGTTTTGCAACAAGTAATTTTACGTCAAATAAACTGAAAATTTCGTATCCATGCACAAATATCGAATTACGTATCAATTTAGGCAAATACAGCTATTTTTAAACGATTCCTTGCTATAAACAAGAAAAATTTTATCAAACATATTGAAAACGTTTTATTCTCGAAAATAAGAGCAAATTATGTATCAGTTTTAACAAAAGCGGATTACTCTGTTTGATTCTATGCTTAGAGTAGAGTAAACTACTATAAAACGTAATGAAAACTCTATATTCAAGCTCAAAAGAACAAATTACGTTATAGTTTTGACAAAAAAAAATATTTCGGACGATTACATTCTTCGAAGTTAGCAAACTTTAATTAAACAAGTGCAAAAGCTAATACTTTGCTTTAAAATAACGATTTATGTGGTAATATGGTGTTTTGCATCTGTCCTATAAAAGTTTACTCGTTTCCCTCTATTGAATCATTCGAAATAAATTATTTTGCCACAACAACAACGAAAATAATTTGTTTTTGTTTAAACTGTAACTTAAGTAGTTTTTATCAAACGAACTAAGACGTTTGGCATCGGTTTAGTGAAAGTTTTCTTGTTTGGGGGCATAAAATCGTTTGAAATTAACAGTTCTGGTCAAAACTATAACGTAAATTATTTCTTTGAGACAAAATTTAAAAATTTTCATTAAGTTTTATGCAAGTTTGCCCTATTCTAAGCAAAGGAGTAATCAGGATAAGCTGCTTTTATCCAAAGTAATACATAATTTGCAGTTTTGAGCCAGAATAAGACGTTTTTAATCTTTTTAATGTAAGTTTTCGTGTTCAAAACAAAGGATCGTCTAAAATAAGCAGTTTCTGTCCAAACTGAAACGTAATTTGATTTTCTGTGCCTGAATAAGAGGTTTTCAGTTACTTTGATGTAAGGTTTCTTGTTTGTAACAATGAATAAACGAAAATAATTGGTTTTAATCCAAACTGTGACATAAATCGTTTTTCAAAGGCGAAATCAGACGTTTTGCCTCTGTTTAGTGAAAGTATACTGGTTTCAAAGCATAGAATCGTTTGAAATTAACAGTTCTCGTCAAGACTATAACGCAAATCTTTTGTTTTGTGCTAAAATAAGACGTTTTTAGTCTGTTTGATATAAGTTTTCTTGTTCAAAGCAAAATATTGTCGAAAATCAACCGTTTTTGTCTAAACTGATACAAAATTCGGTGGTTTGTGTCCGAATACAAAGTTTTCAGATTCTTTAATGTTAGGTTTGCTGCTTCAAACAAAGAATCAACGAAAATACTTTGTTTTAATACAAACTGCAATATAAAATGTCATTATAGGACAAAACATGATGTTTGGCATCTGTTTAATAAAAATTTACTCGTTTGGAAGCATAGAATCATTCCAAATAAGCTATTCTCGTCATAACTATAATGTAATTAGTATTTTGTGCCAAAATACTGCGTTTTTGTTAGGATTAATAACAATTTAGTCTATTTTAGCAATGAAACGAATAGGATTAGCTGCCTTTATACAAAGTGATACATAAATTGCTCTTTTATGCCAGATTTATACGTTTTTAGTCTGTTCGATGTAAGTTTTCTTGTTCAAAGCAAAAGATCGTCTAAAATAAGCCGTTTTTGTTTGAACTGATGAACAATTCGGACTAAGAGTCAACAAAAATAATTTGTTTTAATCCAAACTGATACTTTTTGTTTCTATAAGAGTCCTACAAGAGTCCGAGATACGCCGTTCTCGTCAAGTCTATAACGTAATTCGTTTTTTTGTGTCAGAATATGTGGCTTTAGTTACGCTTTATAAAAGTTTGCTCTTATGTAAGCAAAGGAACAAACAGGATAAACTGCTTCTATTTAAAGTGATACATAATAAGCTCTTTTGTGACAGAATACGTTTTCTGTCTGTTTAATATAAGTTTTTAATAATAATAATAATAATAATAATAATAATAATAATAATAATGATAATAACAATAATAATAATAATAATAGTAATGAAAGTAAGCTTAGTTTTCTAAGCAAAAATGAAGCTTGTTTTGTGTGTTATATGAGCGTTTTCTCATTTCTATGCAAGAGATCATCTGTGATCTGTGTTTTTAGGCAAGAAGTTGTCTAAAATTAATAACTCATTTTAAAACTGGTATAAAAACATTTACTATACAAAAGTTAATGAAAATAATAATAATAATAATAGTAATAAAAATAATAATAATAATACTTTTAATAAGGAAAAATGAAGTTTATTTTGTGAGTTACATGAACGTTTTCTCATTTCTATGTAAAGGATCATGTGTGATCTGTGTTTTTAGGCAATCTAAGCCATTTTATAGTTTTTAGATAAGAAATTGGCTAAAATTAATCACTCATTTTAAAACTGGTATAAAAACATTTACTATACAAAAGTTATAATCGGTTTTTAATAATAATAATAATAATAATAATATTAATAATAATAATAATAATAATAATAATAATAATAATAATAATAATAATAATACTTATAATAATGAATTTCTTTTTAAATTAAAGCTTAGTTTTTCTAAGCAAAAATGAAGCTTATTTTGTGTGTTATATGAGCGTATTCTCATTTCTGTGCAAGAGATCATCTGTGATCTGTGTTTTTAGGCAAGAAATTGTCTAAAATTAATAACTCATTTTAAAACTGGTATAAAAACATTTACTATACAAAAGTTAATAATAATAATAATAATAATAATAATAACACTAATAATAATAGTAATAATAATAATAATAATAATAATAATAATAATAATAATAGTAATAGTAATAAAAGTAATAATAATAATAATAATAATACTTTTAATAAGGAAAAATGAAGTTTATTTTGTGTGTTACATGAGCGTTTTCTCATTTCTATGCAAAAGATCATGTGTGATCTGTGTTTTTAGGCAATCTAAGCCAATTTATAGTTTATAGGCAAGAAATTGTCTAAAATTAATAACTCATTTTAAAGCTGGAAAAAAAACATTTACTATACAAAAGTTAATAATAATAATAATAATAATAATAATAATAATAATAATAATAATAATAATAATAATATTAATAATAATAATAATAATAATAATAATAATACTAATAATAATAATAATAACAACAATAATAATAATAATAATAATAGTAATAGTAATAAAAGTAATAATAATAATAATACTTTTAATAAGGAAAAATGAAGTTTATTTTGTGTGTTACATGAGCGTTTTCTCATTTCAATGGAAAAGATCATGTGTGATCTGTGTTTTTGGCACTCTAAGCCATTTTATAGTTTTAGGCAAGAAATTGTCAAACATTAGTCACTCATTTTAAAACTGGTATAAAAACATTTACTATACAAAACTTATAATCGGTTTTTAATAATAATAATAATAATAATAATAATAATAATAATAATAATAATAATTATAATAATAATAATAATAATAATAATAATAATAATAATAATAATGATTTTCTTTCTAAATTAACGCTTAGTTTTTCTAAGCAAAAATGAAGCTTATTTTGTGTTATCTAAGCGTTTTCTCATTTCTACGCAAGAGATCATCTGTGATCTGTGTTTTTAGGCAAGAAATTGTCTAAAATTAATAACTCATTTTAAAACTGAGTACTAAATTTGCTTATATGCAAACGCTTAATTAAGGTAACAGGTTTTTGGTTTCTTGTTTATATCTCGAAAACAGTTACACTTATCAATTTTTATTTTTTTACTAAAATTAAAGCTGATAAAATTTGCTACAAAATAGTTATTTGCATTTTTCTTGTAGAACCAACCATAAGCGAGTTATAGAGTTGGATATTAAATTTATTTAACAAAAATTTGCTTTAAAATAAAATGTTTGAAAATCTGAAATTAAACTAAATTAATTGTGTTAATATGACGACTAAAAACAACTTTGAAGACTTTGGTGATTTTTATGTCTTTTCCTTTTTTCTCTACTAAAATGCTAAACCCAATTAATTTAGTTTAATTTCAGTTTTTCAAACATTTTATTTTAAAGCAAATTTTTGTTGAATATTATTAATATCCAACTTTATAACTCGCTTATGGTTGATCCTACAAGAAAAATGCAAATAACTATTTTGTTGCAAATTTTATCAGCTTTAATGTTAGTAAATAGATAAAAATTGATAGGAGTAACTGTTTTCGAGATATAAGCAAGAAACCAAAAACTGTTACCTTAATTAAGCGTTTGTATATAAGCAAATTTAGTACTATAAGTATTATTATTATTAATGTTATTGTTATTAATATGACGACTAAAAACAACTTTGAAGACTTTGGTGATTTTTATGTCTTCTCCTTTTTTCTCTACTAAAGTGTTAGACCCAATTAATTTAGTTTAATTTCGGTTTTTCAAACATTTTATTTTTAAGCAAATTTTTGTTAAAGATTATTTATATCCAACTCTATAACTCGCCTATGGTTCGTCCTACAGGAAATTTGCAAATAACTATGTTGTAGGAAATTTTATCCGCTTTAATTTTGAAAAAAAGATAAAATTTGATAGGAGTAACGGTTTTCGAGATATAAGCAAAAAACCAAAAAACTGTTACCTTAATTAAGCGTTTGCATATAAGCAAATTTAGTACTATTAGTATTATTATTATTAATGTTATTGTTATTAATATGACGACTAAAGACGACTCTGAAACCTTTAGTGACTTGTATGTCTTCTCCTTTTTCCTCTACTAAAGTGTTAGACCCAATTAATTTAGTTTAATTTAAGTTATTCAAACATATTATTTTAAAGCAAATTTTTGTTAAAGAATATTTATATCCAACCCTATAACTCGCTTATGGTTGGTCTTACAAAAGAAATGCAAATAACTATTTTGTAGGAAATTTTATCAGCTTTAATTTTTATAGAAAGATAAAAATTGATAGGAGTAACTGTGTTCGAGATATAAGCAAGAAACCAAAAACTGTTACCTTAATTAAGCGCTTGTATATAAGCAAATTTAGTACTATTAGTATTATTATTATTAATGTTATTGTTATTAATATGACGACTAAAAACAACTTTAAAGACTTTGGTGATTTTTATGTCTTCTCCTTTTTTCTCTACTAAAGTGTTAGACCCAATTAATTTAGTTTAATTTCGGTTTTTCAAACATTTTATTTTAAAGCAAATTTTTGTTAAAGATTATTTATATCCAACTCTATAACTCGCTTATGGTTGGTCCTACAAAAGAAACGCGAATAACAATTTTGTAGGAAATTTTATCAGCTTTAATTTTTAAAGAAAGATAAAAATTGATAGGAGCAACTGTTTTCGAGATATAAGCAAGAAACCAAAAAACTCTTACCTTAATTAAGCGCTTGCATATAAGCAAATTTAGTACTATTAGTATTATTACTATTAATGTTATTGTTATTAATATGACGACTAAAAACAACTTTGAAGACTTTGGTGATTTTTATGTCTTCTCTTTTTTTCTCTACTAAAGTGTTAGACCCAATTAATTTAGTTTAATTTCGGTTTTTCAAACATTTTATTTTAAAGCAAATTTTTGTTAAAGATTATTTATATCCAACTCTATAACTCGCCTATGGTTCGTCCTACAGGACATTTGCAAATAACTATTTTGTAGGAAATTTTATCCGCTTTAATTTTGAAAAAAAGATAAAATTTGATAGGAGTAACGGTTTTCGAAATATAAGCAAAAAACCAAAGTGAAAACTGTTACAGTTACTGAACAAAAATGTAATACAGTTTTCAATGTTTGAGACGAAGTCGAAGATGCAGCATTTAAAAACGACTCTAAAGACTTCAGTGACTTTTATGTCACCTCCTTTTTCCTCTAATAAAGTGTTGGACCCAATAAATTAAGTGTATTTTAAATCACAAGACATTTTCTGTTAAAGCACTTTTTTTTTAAATATTAATTATTGTCAATCATATATCTCGCTTATGGTTAGTCCTACATGAAAAATGCGAATAACTATTTTGTAGGAAATTTTGTCAGCTTTAATTTTAGTAAAGAGATAAAAATTGATAGGAGTAACTGTTTTCGAGATATAAGCAAGAAACCAAAAAACTGTTACCTTAATTAAGCGCATGCATATAAGCAAATTTAGTACTATAAGTATTATTATTATTAATGTTATTGTTATTAATATGACGACTAAAGACGATTCTGAAAACTTTAGTGATTTTTATGTCTCCTCCTTTTTCCTCTACTAAAATGCTAGACCCAATTAATTTAGTTTAATTTCAGTTTTTCAAACATTTTATTTTAAAGCAAATTTTTGTTGAATATTATTAATATCCAACTCTATAACTCGCTTATGGTTGATCCTACAAGAAAAATGCAAATCACTATTTTGTTGCAAATTTTATCAGCTTTATTATTAGTATAAAGATAAAAATTGATAGGAGTAACTGTTTTCGAGATATAAGCAAGAAACCAAAAAACTCTTACCTTAATTAAGCGCTTGCATATAAGCAAATTTAGTACTATTAGTATTATTATTATTAATGTTATTGTTATTAATATGACGACTAAAAACAACTTTGAAGACTTTGGTGATTTTTATGTTTTCTCCTTTTTTCTCTACTAAAGTGTTAGACCCAATTAATTTAGTTTAATTTCGGTTTTTCAAACATTTTATTTTAAAGCAAATTTTTGTTAAAGATTATTTATATCCAACTATATAACTCGCTTATGGTTGGTCCTACAAAAGAAATGCAAATAACTATTTTGTATGAAATTTTATCAGCTTTAATTTTTAAAGAAAGATAAAAATTGATAGGAGTAACTGTTTTCGAGATATAAGCAAGAAACCAAAAAACTGTTACCTTAATTAAGCGCATGCATATAAGCAAATTTAGTACTATAAGTATTATTATTATTAATGTTATTGTTATTAATATGACGACTAAAGACGACTCTGAAAACTTTAGTGACTTTTATGTCTTCTCCTTTTTTCTCTACTAAAGTGTTAGACCCAATTAATTTAGTTTAATTTCGGTTTCTCAAACATTTTATTTTAAAGCAAATTTTTGTTAAAGATTATTTATATCCAACTCTATAACTCGCCCATGGTTCGTCCTACAGGACATTTGCAAATAACTATTTTGTAGGAAATTTTATCCGCTTTAATTTTGAAAAAAAGATAAAATTTGATAGGAGTAACGGTTTTCGAAATATAAGCAAAAAACCAAAGTGAAAACTGTTACAGTTACTGAACAAAAATGTAATACAGTTTTCAATGTTTGAGACGAAGTCGAAGATGCAGCATTTAAAAACGACTCTAAAGACTTCAGTGACTTTTATGTCACCTCCTTTTTCCTCTAATAAAGTGTTGGACCCAATAAATTAAGTGTATTTTAAACCACAAGACATTTTTTGTTAAAGCACTTTTTTTTTAAATATTAATTATTTTCAATCATATATCTCGCTTATGGTTAGACCTACATGAAAAATGCAAATAACTATTTTGTAGGAAATTTTGTCAGCTTTAATTTTAGTAAAAAGATAAAAATTGATAGGAGTAACTGTTTTCGAGATATAAGCAAGAAACCAAAAAACTCTTACCTTAAGTAAGCGCTTGCATATAAGCAAGTTTAGTACTATTAGTATTATTATTATTAATGTTATTGTTATTAATATGACGAGTAAAGACGACTCTGAAAACCTTAGTGACTTTTATGTCTCCTCCTTTTTCCTCTACTAAAATGCTAGACCCAATTAATTTAGTTTAATTTCGGTTTTTCAAACATTTTATTTTAAAGCAAATTTTTGTTAAAGATTATTTATATCCAACTCTATAACTCGCCTATGGTTCGTCCTACAGGAAATTTGCAAATAACTATTTTGTAGGAAATTTTATCCGCTTTAATTTTGAAAAAAAGATAAAATTTGATAGGAGTAACGGTTTTCGAGATATAAGCAAAAAACCAAAGTGAAAACTGTTACAGTTACTGAACAAAAATGTAATACAGTTTTCAATGTTTGAGACGAAGTCGAAGATGCAGCATTTAAAAACGACTCTAAAGATTTCAGTGACTTTTATGTCACCTCCTTTTTCTTTTAATAAAGTGTTGGACCCAATAAATTAAGTGTATTTTAAATCACAAGACATTTTCTGTTAAAGCACTTTTTTTTTAAATATTAATTATTGTCAATCATATATCTCGCTTATGGTTAGTCCTACATGAAAAATGCAAATAACTATTTTGTTGGAAATTTTGTCAGCTTTAATTTTAGTGAAGAGATAAAAATTGATAGGAGTAACTGTTTTCGAGATATAAGCAAGAAACCAAAAAACTGTTACCTTAATTAAGCGTTTGCATATAAGCAAATTTAGTACTATTAGTATTATTATTATTAATGTTACTGTTATTAATATGACGACTAAAGACGACTTTGAAACCTTTAGTGACTTTTATGTCTTCTCCTTTTTCCTCTACTAAAGTGTTAGACCCAATTAATTTAGTTTAATTTCAGTTATTCAAACATTTTATTTTAAAGCAAATTTTTGTTAAAGAATATTTATATCCAACTCTATAACTCGCTTATGGTTGGTCTTACAAAAGAAATGCGAATAACTATTTTGTAGGAAATTTTATCAGCTTTAATTTTTAAAGAAAGATAAAAATTGATAGGAGTAACTGTTTTCGAGATATAAGCAAGAAACCAAAAACTGTTACCTTAATTAAGCGCTTGTATATAAGCAAATTTAGTACTATTAGTATTATTATTATTAATGTTATTGTTATTAATATGACGACTAAAAGCAACTTTGAAGACTTTTGTGATTTTTATGTCTTCTCCTTTTTTCTCTACTAAAGTGTTAGACCCAATTAATTTAGTTTAATTTCGGTTTTTCAAACATTTTATTTTAAAGCAAATTTTTGTTAAAGATTATTTATATCCAACTCTATAACTCGCCTATGGTTCGTCCTACAGGACATTTGCAAATAACTATTTTGTAGGAAATTTTATCCGCTTTAATTTTGAAAAAAAGATAAAATTTGATAGGAGTAACGGTTTTCGAAATATAAGCAAAAAACCAAAGTGAAAACTGTTACAGTTACTGAACAAAAATGTAATACAGTTTTCAATGTTTGAGACGAAGTCGAAGATGCAGCATTTAAAAACGACTCTAAAGACTTCAGTGACTTTTATGTCACCTCCTTTTTCCTCTAATAAAGTGTTGGACCCAATAAATTAAGTGTATTTTAAATCACAAGACATTTTCTGTTAAAGCACTTTTTTTTTAAATATTAATTATTTTCAATCATATATCTCGCTTATGGTTAGTCCTACATGAAAAATGCAAATAACTATTTTGTAGGAAATTTTGTCAGCTTTAATTTTAGTAAAGAGATAAAAATTGATAAGAGTAACTGTTTTCGAGATATAAGCAAGAAACCAAAAAACTGTTACCTTAATTAAGCGCATGCATATAAGCAAATTTAGTACTATAAGTATTATTATTATTAATGTTATTGTTATTAATATGACGACTAAAAACAATTTTGAAAACTTTGGTGATTTTTATGTCTTCTCCTTTTTTCTCTACTAAAGTGTTAGACCCAATTAATTTAGTTTAATTTCGGTTTTTCAAACATTTTATTTTAAAGCAAATTTTTGTTAAAGATTATTTATATCCAACTCTATAACTCGCTTATGGTTGGTCCTACAAAAGAAATGAAAATAACTATTTTGTATGAAATTTTATCAGCTTTAATTTTTAAAGAAAGATAAAAATTGATAGGAGTAACTGTTTTCGAGATATAAGCAAGAAACCAAAAAACTGTTACCTTAATTAAGCGCATGCATATAAGCAAATTTAGTACTATAAGTATTATTATTATTAATGTTATTGTTATTAATATGACGACTAAAGACGACTCTGAAAACTTTAGTGACTTTTATGTCTCCTCCTTTTTCCTCTACTAAAATGCTAGACCCAATTAATTTAGTTTAATTTCAGTTTTTCAAATATTTTATTTTAAAGCAAATTTTTGTTAAAAATTATTTATATCCAACTCTATAACTCGCCTATGGTTCGTCCTACAGGAAATTTGCAAATAACTATTTTGTAGGAAATTTTATCCGCTTTAATTTTGAAAGAAAGATAAAATTTGATAGGAGTAACGGTTTTCGAGATATAAGCAAAAAACCAAAGTGAAAACTGTTACAGTTACTGAACAAAAATGTAATACAGTTTTCAATGTTTGAGACGAAGTCGAAGATGCAGCATTTAAAAACGACTCTAAAGATTTCAGTGACTTTTATGTCACCTCCTTTTTCTTCTAATAAAGTGTTGGACCCAATTAATTTAGTTTAATTTCAGTTATTCAAACATTTTGTTTTAAAGCAAATTTTTGTTAAAGAATATTTATATCCAACTCTATAACTCGCTTATGGTTGCTCTTACAAAAGAAATGCGAATAACTACTTTGTAGGAAATTTTATCAGCTTTAATTTTTAAAAAAAGATAAAAATTGATAGGAGTAACTGTTTTCGAGATATAAGCAAGAAACCAAAAACTGTTACCTTAATTAAGCGCTTGTATATAAGCAAATTTAGTACTATTAGTATTATTATTATTAATGTTATTGTTATTAATATGACGACTAAAAACAACTTTGAAGACTTTGGTGATTTTTATGTCTTCTCCTTTTTTCTCTACTAAAGTGTTAGACCCAATTAATTTAGTTTAATTTCGGTTTTTCAAATATTTTATTTTAAAGCAAATTTTTGTTAAAGATTATTTATATCCAACTCTATAACTCGCCTATGGTTCGTCCTACAGGACATTTGCAAATAACTATTTTGTAGGAAATTTTATCCGCTTTAATTTTGAAAAAAAGATAAAATTTGATAGGAGTAACGGTTTTCGAAATATAAGCAAAAAACCAAAGTGAAAACTGTTACAGTTACTGAACAAAAATGTAATACAGTTTTCAATGTTTGAGACGAAGTCGAAGATGCAGCATTTAAAAACGACTCTAAAGACTTCAGTGACTTTTATGTCACCTCCTTTTTCCTCTAATAAAGTGTTGGACCCAATAAATTAAGTGTATTTTAAATCACAAGACATTTTCTGTTAAAGCACTTTTTTTTTAAATATTAATTATTTTCAATCATATATCTCGCTTATGGTTTGTTCTACATGAAAAATGCAAATAACTATTTTGTAGGAAATTTTGTCAGCTTTAATTTTAGTAAAGAGGTAAAAATTGATAGGAGTAACTGTTTTCGAGATATAAGCAAGAAACCAAACAACTGTTACCTTAATTAAGCGTTTGCATATAAGCAAATTTAGTACTATTAGTATTATTATTATTAATGTTATTGTTATTAATATGACGACTAAAGACGACTCTGAAACCTTTAGTGACTTTTATGTCTTCTCCTTTTTCCTCTACTAAAGTGTTAGACCCAATTAATTTAGTTTAATTTCAGTTATTCAAACATTTTATTTTAAAGCAAATTTTTGTTAAAGAATATTAATATCCAACTCTATAACTCGCTTATGGTTGGTCCTACAAAAGAAATGCGAATAACTATTTTGTAGGAAATTTTATCAGCTTTAATTTTTAAAGAAAGATAAAAATTGATAGGAGTAACTGTTTTCGAGATATAAGCAAGAAACCAAAAACTGTTACCTTAATTAAGCGCTTGTATATAAGCAAATTTAGTACTATTAGTATTATTATTATTAATGTTATTGTTATTAATATGACGACTAAAAACAACTTTGAAGACTTTGGCGATTTTTATGTCTTCTCCTTTTTTCTCTACTAAAGTGTTAGACCCAATTAATTTAGTTTAATTTCGGTTTTTCAAACATTTTATTTTAAAGCAAATTTTTGTTAAAGATTATTTATATCCAACTCTATAACTCGCCTATGGTTCGTCCTACAGGACATTTGCAAATAACTATTTTGTAGGAAATTTTATCCGCTTTAATTTTGAAAAAAAGATAAAATTTGATAGGAGTAACGGTTTTCGAAATATAAGCAAAAAACCAAAGTGAAAACTGTTACAGTTACTGAACAAAAATGTAATACAGTTTTCAATCTTTGAGACGAAGTCGAAGATGCAGCATTTAAAAACGACTCTAAAGACTTCAGTGACTTTTATGTCACCTCCTTTTTCCTCTAATAAAGTGGTGGACCCAATAAATTAAGTGTATTTTAAATCACAAGACATTTTCTGTTAAAGCACTTTTTTTTTAAATATTAATTATTGTCAATCATATATCTCGCTTATGGTTAGTCCTACATGAAAAATGCAAATAACTATTTTGTAGGAAATTTTGTCAGCTTTAATTTTAGTAAAGGGATAAAAATTGATAGGAGTAACTGTTTTCGAGATATAAGCAAGAAACCAAAAAACTGTTACCTTAATTAAGCGCATGCATATAAGCAAATTTAGTACTATAAGTATTATTATTATTAATGTTATTGTTATTAATATGACGACTAAAGACGACTCTGAAAACTTTAGTGATTTTTATGTCTCCTCCTTTTTCCTCTACTAAAATGCTAGACCCAATTAATTTAGTTTAATTTCGGTTTTTCAAACATTTTATTTTAAAGCAAATTTTTGTTAAAGATTATTTATATCCAACTCTATAACTCGCCTATGGTTCGTCCTACAGGACATTTGCAAATAACTATTTTGTAGGAAATTTTATCCGCTTTAATTTTGAAAAAAAGATAAAATTTGATAGGAGTAACGGTTTTCGAAATATAAGCAAAAAACCAAAGTGAAAACTGTTACAGTTACTGAACAAAAATGTAATACAGTTTTCAATCTTTGAGACGAAGTCGAAGATGCAGCATTTAAAAACGACTCTAAAGACTTCAGTGACTTTTATGTCACCTCCTTTTTCCTCTAATAAAGTGGTGGACCCAATAAATTAAGTGTATTTTAAATCACAAGACATTTTCTGTTAAAGCACTTTTTTTTTAAATATTAATTATTTTCAATCATATATCTCGCTTATGGTTAGTCCTACATGAAAAATGCAAATAACTATTTTGTAGGAAATTTTGTCAGCTTTAATTTTAGTAAAGGGATAAAAATTGATAGGAGTAACTGTTTTCGAGATATAAGCAAGAAACCAAAAAACTGTTACCTTAATTAAGCGCATGCATATAAGCAAATTTAGTACTATAAGTATTATTATTATTAATGTTATTGTTATTAATATGACGACTAAAGACGACTCTGAAAACTTTAGTGACTTTTATGTCACCTCCTTTTTCTTCTAATAAAGTGTTGGACCCAATAAATTAAGTGTATTTTAAATCACAAGACATTTTCTGTTAAAGCACTTTTTTTTTAAATATTAATTATTTTCAATCATATATCTCGCTTATGGTTAGTCCTACATGAAAAATGCAAATAACTATTTTGTAGGAAATTTTGTCAGCTTTAATTTTAGTAAAGAGATAAAAATTGATAAGAGTAACTGTTTTCGAGATATAAGCAAGAAACCAAAAAACTGTTACCTTAATTAAGCGCATGCATATAAGCAAATTTAGTACTATAAGTATTATTATTATTAATGTTATTGTTATTAATATGACGACTAAAGACGACTCTGAAAACTTTAGTGACTTTTATGTCTTCTCCTTTTTCCTCTACTAAAATGCTAGACCCAATTAATTTAGTTTAATTTCAGTTTTTCAAACATTTTATTTTAAAGAAAATTTTTGTTGAATATTATTAATATCCAACTTTATAACTCGCTTATGGTTGATCCTACAAGAAAAATGCAAATAACTATTTTGTTGCAAATTTTCTCAGCTTTAATGTTAGTAAATAGATAAAAATTGATAGGAGTAACTGTTTTCGAGATATAAGCAAGAAACCAAAAAACTGTTACCTTAATTAAGCGCATGCATATAAGCAAATTTAGTACTATAAGTATTATTATTATTAATGTTATTGTTATTAATATGACGACTCAAAACAACTTTGAAGACTTTGGTGATTTTTATGTCTTCTCCTTTTTTCTCTACTAAAGTGTTAGACCCAATTAATTTAGTTTAATTTCGGTTTTTCAAACATTATATTTTAAAGCAAATTTTTGTTAAAGATTATTTATATCCAACCCTATAACTCGCCTATGGTTCGTCTTACAGGAAATTTGCAAATAACTATGTTGTAGGAAATTTTATCCGCTTTAATTTTGAAAAAAAGATAAAATTCGATAGGAGTAACGGTTTTCGAGATATAAGCAAAAAACCAAAGTGAAAACTGTTACAGTTACTGAACAATAATGTAATACAGTTTTCAATGTTTGAGACGAAGTCGAAGATGCAGCATTTAAAAACGACTCTAAAGACTTCAGTGACTTTTATGTCACCTCCTTTTTCCTCTAATAAAGTGTTGGACCCAATAAATTAAGTGTATTTTAAATCACAAGACATTTTCTGTTAAAGCACTTTTTTTTTAAATATTAATTATTGTCAATCATATATCTCGCTTATGGTTAGTCCTACATGAAAAATGCAAATAACTATTTTGTAGGAAATTTTGTCAGCTTTAATTTTAGTAAAGAGATAAAAATTGATAGGAGTAACTGTTTTCGAGATATAAGCAAGAAACCAAAAAACTGTTACCTTAATTAAGCGTTTGCATATAAGCAAATTTAGTACTATTAGTATTATTATTATTAATGTTATTGTTATTAATATGACGACTAAAGACGACTCTGAAACCTTTAGTGACTTTTATGTCTTCTCCTTTTTCCTCTACTAAAGTGTTAGACCCAATTAATTTAGTTTAATTTAAGTTATTCAAACATATTATTTTAAAGCAAATTTTTGTTAAAGAATATTTATATCCAACTCTATAACTCGCTTATGGTTGGTCTTACAAAAGAAATGCAAATAACTATTTTGTAGGAAATTTTATCAGCTTTAATTTTTAAAGAAAGATAAAAATTGATAGGAGTAACTGTTTTCGAGATATAAGCAAGAAACCAAAAACTGTTACCTTAATTAAGCGCTTGTATATAAGCAAATTTAGTACTATTAGTATTATTATTATTAATGTTATTGTTATTAATATGACGACTAAAAACAACTTTAAAGACTTTGGTGATTTTTATGTCTTCTCCTTTTTTCTCTACTAAAGTGTTAGACCCAATTAATTTAGTTTAATTTCGGTTTTTCAAACATTTTATTTTAAAGCAAATTTTTGTTAAAGATTGTTTATATCCAACTCTATAACTCGCTTATGGTTGGTCCTACAAAAGAAATGCAAATAACTATTTTGTATGAAATTTTATCAGCTTTAATTTTTAAAGAAAGATAAAAATTGATAGGAGTAACTGTTTTCGAGATATAAGCAAGAAACCAAAAAACTGTTACCTTAATTAAGCGCATGCATATAAGCAAATTTAGTACTATAAGTATTATTATTATTAATGTTATTGTTATTAATATGACGACTAAAGACGACTCTGAAACCTTTAGTGACTTTTATGTCTTCTCCTTTTTCCTCTACTAAAGTGTTAGACCCAATTAATTTAGTTTAATTTAAGTTATTCAAACATATTATTTTAAAGCAAATTTTTGTTAAAGAATATTTATATCCAACTCTATAACTCGCTTATGGTTGGTCTTACAAAAGAAATGCAAATAACTATTTTGTAGGAAATTTTATCAGCTTTAATTTTTAAAGAAAGATAAAAATTGATAGGAGTAACTGTTTTCGAGATATAAGCAAGAAACCAAAAACTGTTACCTTAATTAAGCGCTTGTATATAAGCAAATTTAGTACTATTAGTATTATTATTATTAATGTTATTGTTATTAATATGACGACTAAAAACAACTTTAAAGACTTTGGTGATTTTTATGTCTTCTCCTTTTTTCTCTACTAAAGTGTTAGACCCAATTAATTTAGTTTAATTTCGGTTTTTCAAACATTTTATTTTAAAGCAAATTTTTGTTAAAGATTATTTATATCCAACTCTATAACTCGCTTATGGTTGGTCCTACAAAAGAAACGCGAATAACTATTTTGTAGGAAATTTTATCAGCTTTAATTTTTAAAGAAAGATAAAAATTGATAGGAGTAACTGTTTTCGAGATATAAGCAAGAAACCAAAAAACTCTTACCTTAATTAAGCGCTTGCATATAAGCAAATTTAGTACTATTAGTATTATTACTATTAATGTTATTGTTATTAATATGACGACTAAAAACCACTTTGAAGACTTTGGTGATTTTTATGTCTTCTCCTTTTTTCTCTACTAAAGTGTTAAACCCAATTAATTTAGTTTAATTTCGGTTTTTCAAACATTTTATTTTAAAGCAAATTTTTGTTAAAGATTATTTATATCCAACTCTATAACTCGCCTATGGTTTGTCCTACAGGACATTTGCAAATAACTATTCTGTAGGAAATTTTATCCGCTTTAATTTTGAAAAAAAGATAAAATTTGATAGGAGTAACGGTTTTCGAAATATAAGCAAAAAACCAAAGTGAAAACTGTTACAGTTACTGAACAAAAATGTAATACAGTTTTCAATGTTTGAGACGAAGTCGAAGATGCAGCATTTAAAAACGACTCTAAAGACTTCAGTGACTTTTATGTCACCTCCTTTTTCCTCTAATAAAGTGGTGGACCCAATAAATTAAGTGTATTTTAAATCACAAGACATTTTCTGTTAAAGCACTTTTTTTTTAAATATTAATTATTGTCAATCATATATCTCGCTTATGGTTAGTCCTACATGAAAAATGCAAATAACTATTTTGTAGGAAATTTTGTCAGCTTTAATTTTAGTAAAGGGATAAAAATTGATAGGAGTAACTGTTTTCGAGATATAAGCAAGAAACCAAAAAACTGTTACCTTAATTAAGCGCATGCATATAAGCAAATTTAGTACTATAAGTATTATTATTATTAATGTTATTGTTATTAATATGACGACTAAAGACGACTCTGAAAACTTTAGTGATTTTTATGTCTCCTCCTTTTTCCTCTACTAAAATGCTAGACCCAATTAATTTAGTTTAATTTCAGTTTTTCAAACATTTTATTTTAAAGCAAATTTTTGTTGAATATTATTAATATCCAACTCTATAACTCGCTTATGGTTGATCCTACAAGAAAAATGCAAATCATTATTTTGTTGCAAATTTTATCAGCTTTATTATTAGTAAAAAGATAAAAATTGATAGGAGTAACTGTTTTCGAGATATGAGCAAGAAACCAAAAAACTCTTACCTTAATTAAGCGCTTGCATATAAGCAAATTTAGTACTATTAGTATTATTATTATTAATGTTATTGTTATTAATATGACGACTAAAAACAACTTTGAAGACTTTGGTGATTTTTATGTCTTCTCCTTTTTTCTCTACTAAAGTGTTAGACCCAATTAATTTAGTTTAATTTCGGTTTTTCAAACATTTTATTTTAAAGCAAATTTTTGTTAAAGATTATTTATATCCAACTCTATAACTCGCCTATGGTTTGTCCTACAGGACATTTGCAAATAACTATTTTGTAGGAAATTTTGTCAGCTTTAATTTTAGTAAAGAGATAAAAATTGATAGGAGTAACTGTTTTCGAGATATAAGCAAGAAACCAAAAAACTGTTACCTTAATTAAGCGTTTGCATATAAGCAAATTTAGTACTATTAGTATTATTATTATTAATGTTATTGTTATTAATATGACGACTAAAAACAACTTTAAAGACTTTGGTGATTTTTATGTCTTCTCCTTTTTTCTCTACTAAAGTGTTAGACCCAATTAATTTAGTTTAATTTCGGTTTTTCAAACATTTTATTTTAAAGCAAATTTTTGTTAAAGATTATTTATATCCAACTCTATAACTCGCTTATGGTTGGTTCTACAAAAGAAACGCGAATAACTATTTTGTAGGAAATTTTATCAGCTTTAATTTTTAAAGAAAGATAAAAATTGATAGGAGTAACTGTTTTCGAGATATAAGCAAGAAACCAAAAAACTCTTACCTTAATTAAGCGCTTGCATATAAGCAAATTTAGTACTATTAGTATTATTATTATTAATGTTATTGTTATTAATATGACGACTAAAAACAACTTTAAAGACTTTGGTGATTTTTATGTCTTCTCCTTTTTTCCCTACTAAAGTGTTAGACCCAATTAATTTAGTTTAATTTCGGTTTTTCAAACATTTTATTTTAAAGCAAATTTTTGTTAAAGATTATTTATATCCAACTCTATAACTCGCCTATGGTTCGTCCTACAGGAAATTTGCAAATAACTATTTTGTAGGAAATTTTATCCGCTTTAATTTTGAAAAAAAGATAAAATTTGAGAGGAGTAACGGTTTTCGAGATATAAGCAAAAAACCAAAGTGAAAACTGTTACATTTACTGAACAAAAATGTAATACAGTTTTCAATGTTTGAGACGAAGTCGAAGATGCAGCATTTAAAAACGACTCTAAAGACTTCAGTGACTTTTATGTCACCTCCTTTTTCCTCTAATAAAGTGTTGGACCCAATAAATTAAGTGTATTTTAAATCACAAGACATTTTCTGTTAAAGCACTTTTTTTTAAATATTAATTATTGTCAATCATATATCTCGCTTATGGTTAGTCCTACATGAAAAATGCAAATAACTTTTTTGTGGGAAATTTTGTCAGCTTTAATTTTAGTAAAGAGATAAAAATTGATAGGAGTTACTGTTTTCGAGATATAAGCAAGAAACCAAAAAACTGTTACCTTAATTAAGCGCATGCATATAAGCAAATTTAGTACTATAAGTATTATTATTATTAATGTTATTGTTATTAATATGACGACTAAAGACGACTCTGAAAACTTTAGTGACTTTTATGTCTCCTCCTTTTTCCTCTACTAAAATGCTAGACCCAATTAATTTAATTTAATTTCAGTTTTTCAAACATTTTATTTTAAAGCAAATTTTTGTTGAATATTATTAATATCCAACTCTATAACTCGCTTATGGTTGATCCTACAAGAAAAATGCAAATCACTATTTTGTTGCAAATTTTATCAGCTTTATTATTAGTAAAAAGATAAAAATTGATAAGAGTAACTGTTTTCGAGATATAAGCAAGAAACCAAAAAACTCTTACCTTAATTAAGCGCTTGCATATAAGCAAATTTAGTACTATTAGTATTATTATTATTAATGTTATTGTTATTAATATGACGACTAAAGACGACTCTGAAAACTTTAGTGACTTTTATGTCTCCTCCTTTTTCCTCTACTAAAATGCTAGACCCAATTAATTTAGTTTAATTTCGGTTTTTCAAACATTTTATTTTAAAGCAAATTTTTGTTAAAGATTATTTATATCCAACTCTATAACTCGCCTATGGTTCGTCCTACAGGAAATTTGCAAATAACTATTTTGTAGGAAATTTTATCCGCTTTAATTTTGAAAGAAAGATAAAATTTGATAGGAGTAACGGTTTTCGAGATATAAGCAAAAAACCAAAGTGAAAACTGTTACAGTTACTGAACAAAAATGTAATACAGTTTTCAATGTTTGAGACGAAGTCGAAGATGCAGCATTTAAAAACGACTCTAAAGATTTCAGTGACTTTTATGTCACCTCCTTTTTCTTCTAATAAAGTGTTGGACCCAATTAATTTAGTTTAATTTCAGTTACTCAAACGTTTTATTTTAAAGCAAATTTTTGTTAAAGAATATTTATATCCAACTCTATAACTCGCTTATGGTTGCTCTTACAAAAGAAATGCGAATAACTATTTTGTAGGAAATTTTATCAGCTTTAATTTTTAAAGAAAGATAAAAATTGATAGGAGTAACGGTTTTCGAGATATAAGCAAAAAACCAAAGTGAAAACTGTTACAGTTACTGAACAAAAATGTAATACAGTTTTCAATGTTTGAGACGAAGTCGAAGATGCAGCATTTAAAAACGACTCTAAAGATTTCAGTGACTTTTATGTCACCTCCTTTTTCTTCTAATAAAGTGTTGGACCTATGGAGGTTTAAGAGGTACTTAAAATACGTTTCTCTTTTACACAAGGTTTATTCACACACGGTATTCGTACAACCATATAAAATAACAAAATGGAGGCTGATTACGCGACACGCGGTTTTTGTTTTCTTGCGGGACTTGAGAACTGACCTCCCCTCCCCAGAGGGCGCCACATCACTCCCCCTCCAGTGGCTACATTACACTAGATGCATGGACGCTGTCAATGCGGAATGTAGTCGCGAAATCTAATCGGAGGTCGGGTCGATCTCTTATCCTCCCTGGAGGCGCGGCTGGCCGGCAGTGGTTGACAGCCTGAGGGGGTGATTCGGTGGCCCAGGTATTCCACTTCCTCCACACCGAACACGCACTTGGCAGGATTTACCACCAAGTTATGCTGCCTCAGCCGTTCGAATACTTCCTTCAGGTGCTGTTTATGTTCCTCCGGGGACTCCGAGGCTATCAAAATATCGTCGATGTATGCGTGGCAAAAGTCCAGGTCACCGAGCACTGCGTTAACATGACGCTGAAAAGTCTGAGCCGCGTTTCGGAGACCGAAGCACATCACTGTAAATTCGAACAGACCGAATGGGGTGCACACTGCGGTTTTGGGAATGTCCTCGTCCGCGACCGCGATTTGTTGGTACGCACGCACCAGGTCTATTGTCGAAAACACTTTTTTTCCTTGCAATTTGTATGCAAAGTCTTGTACGTGGGGGATTGGGTATCTGTCCGGGACAGTGATGCTGTTGAGTTTCCGGTAATCACCACATGCACGCCACTGTCCGGGAACTTTCTTGGGCACCAGGTGAAGCGGGCTTGCCCATGGGCTGTTTGAAGGTCGGCACCACCCTTGCTCGCTCATAAATTCGAACTCTGCTCGCGCGACTTTCATTTTCTCCGGCGATAACCTCCGGGGGGTTTCTGCCACTGGGGGGCCCTGGGTGAAAATGTGGTGTCGCACGGTGCTCTGGCTTTTGGGCTTGGGGGTATGTGGTCTGGTAATTTCTGGGTAAGCGGCCAGAAGTTCGTGGTATGGGGTTGTTCTCGCCACCGTGGTGATTACCTCACTTTGTCCTGCGGCGACGACCCCACGTGTGTGTAGCTGCGTGGTAGCGTCCACTAGCTTCCGGTTCCGGAGATCTGGCAATAAGTTGTGGAAGTTGAGGAAATCTGCCCCTAGGATTGGCTTGGCAATTCCGGCGACTACAAATTCCCATCTAAAAGCCCGGCGGAGCCCCAAACTTAAGGTCAGGCGTCGGGTGCCGTATGTTCGAATAGGGGTGTTGTTGGCGGCGAATAGGACGTTTTCCCCTGGTGTTGCCGAGTTTGTAGCGAAACATTTGGGCAGCACTGACACCTCGGCGCCGGTGTCGATGAGGAAGCGAATGTTTGACGGCGGGTCGGTGATAAAGAGGCGATGTGTCCGGTGTTCGAGACCGTCGCCCATTGCCTCGATTGGGGACGGTGCCATTAGTTTCCCTGCGGGAAACTGCAAGGGTGCCGACATTTCCTGGCTTCAGCACCAAATTTATTGTGGTAGAAACAGACATTGTCGCCATTTTGTTGCTGTTGAAGAGGGTTGCGGCTTCGTGATTGAGAACGGCTACGCTGCCGCCATTTTGTCGCAGAAAGTTTGTCGAGCTTGGCCGATAATTCAGTTACCTGTTTTTGTAGAGACACAAGCGCGTTGGTGGCGCCAGCGTTTAAAGTTGCTGCCGCTTGATGCGCGGATGCGCTGTGAGGGGTGCGCACGGCGCAGATGCCGTTGGCGTCGCTGGCGTCGGCGCCTACCGCCATTACATTCGCCATTGGAATTTCCGTAAGTTTGTCTGCTACGGAGGCCAATTTCTCTCCATCCATCCCGTCCATAGTGGAAAGGACCAACTGGATGTGTGGGGGCAGCCTTTGGAGCCACAGCGTCCTCACCACCTCGCTGCTCACCTGCTCCCTGGCAAGCGCTCTCATCTCGCAAAGGAGGCGTGATGGCTTTTTGTCCCCCAGCTCAATTTCTTTTAACAATTTGCGGAGCTGCTGTTCCTGGGACTCCGTAAACGTCGTTATGAGCTTGGCCTTCAGCCGTTCGTACTTGTCAGCTTGCGGCGGGTTCCGCAGGAAGTCCTCTATCGCCTGCAGGGTGTAAGAGTCCAGCGCTGCGACCACGTTACAGTACTTGGTTAGATCTGCTTTGACCCGGCTGGCGTGAAAATGGGCCTCTACTTGCACAAACCACAGGCTTGGATTTTTGTGCCAAAATGGCGGCAGTTTTGGGGTGCTATTGATTTCCTCCACTTCCGGCCTGGGTGTCCCTGACGCTGGGGAATTACCCTGTGCGGCGTCAGGTGGATTTGCGTTTGCTCCCCGCTCTGTTAAAAGTCTTTGGGCGTCCGCTAACTGCTGTTGTAGCAATTGAATAGTCGCGGCTTGCTCTTCGACGGTCGCCATGTTGCACGGTTTTTTCTTTTTGTTTTGTGTTCTTGAACTATCGTCGGGGTCACCAATTATGGAGGTTTAAGAGGTACTTAAAATACGTTTCTCTTTTACACAAGGTTTATTCACACACGGTATTCGTACAACCATATAAAATAACAAAATGGAGGCTGATTACGCGACACGCGGTTTTTGTTTTCTTGCGGGACTTGAGAACTGACCTCCCCTCCCCAGAGGGCGCCACAGACCCAATAAATTAAGTGTATTTTAAATCACAAGACATTTTCTGTTAAAGCACTTTTTTTTTAAATATTAATTATTGTCAATCATATATCTCGCTTATGGTTAGTCCTACATGAAAAATGCAAATAACTATTTCGTTGGAAATTTTGTCAGCTTTAATTTTAGTGAAGAGATAAAAATTGATAGGAGTAACTGTTTTCGAGATATAAGCAAGAAACCAAAAAACTGTTACCTTAATTAAGCGTTTGCATATAAGCAAATTTAGTACTATTAGTATTATTATTATTAATGTTATTGTTATTAATATGACGACTAAAAACAACTTTGAAGACTTTGGTGATTTTTATGTCTTCTCCTTTTTTCTCTACTAAAGTGTTAGACCCAATTAATTTAGTTTAATTTCGGTTTTTCAAATATTTTATTTTAAAGCAAATTTTTGTTAAAGATTATTTATATCCAACTCTATAACTCGCCTATGGTTCGTCCTACAGGACATTTGCAAATAACTATTTTGTAGGAAATTTTATCCGCTTTAATTTTGAAAAAAAGATAACATTTGATAGGAGTAACGGTTTTCGAAATATAAGCAAAAAACCAAAGTGAAAACTGTTACAGTTACTGAACAAAAATGTAATACAGTTTTCAATGTTTGAGACGAAGTCGAAGATGCAGCATTTAAAAACGACTCTAAAGACTTCAGTGACTTTTATGTCACCTCCTTTTTCCTCTAATAAAGTGTTGGACCTAATAAATTAAGTGTATTTTAAATCACAAGACATTTTCTGTTAAAGCACTTTTTTTTAAATATTAATTATTTTCAATCATATATCTCGCTTATGGTTAGTTCTACATGAAAAATGCAAATAACTATTTTGTAGGAAATTTTGTCAGCTTTTATTTTAGTAAAAAGATAAAAATTGATAGGAGTAACTGTTTTCGAGATATAAGCAAGAAACCAAACAACTGTTACCTTAATTAAGCGTTTGCATATAAGCAAATTTAGTACTATTAGTATTATTATTATTAATGTTATTGTTATTAATATGACAACTAAAGACGACTCTGAAACCTTTAGTGACTTTTATGTCTTCTCCTTTTTCCTCTACTAAAATGCTAGACCCAATTAATTTAGTTTAATTTCAGTTTTTCAAACATTTTATTTTAAAGCAAATTTTTGTTAAAGATTATTTATATCCAACTCTATAACTCGCCTATGGTTCGTCCTACAGGAAATTTGCAAATAACTATTTTGTAGGAAATTTTATCCGCTTTAATTTTTAAAGAAAGATAAAAATTGATAGGAGTAACTGTTTTCGAGATATAAGCAAGAAACCAAAAACTGTTACCTTAATTAAGCGCTTGTATATAAGCAAATTTAGTACTATTAGTATTATTATTATTAATGTTATTGTTATTAATATGACGACTAAAGACGACTCTGAGACCTTTAGTGACTTTTATGTCTTCTCCTTTTTCCTCTACTAAAATGCTAGACCCAATTAATTTACTTTAATTTCAGTTATTCAAACATTTTATTTTAAAGCAAATTTTTGTTAAAGAATATTTATATCCAACTCTATAACTCGCTTATGGTTGGTCTTACAAAAAAAATGCGAATAACTATTTTGTAGGAAATTTTATCAGCTTTAATTTTTAAAGAAAGATAAAAATTGATAGGAGTAACTGTTTTCGAGATATAAGCAAGAAACCAAAAACTGTTACCTTAATTAAGCGCTTGTATATAAGCAAATTTAGTACTATTAGTATTATTATTAATGTTATTGTTATTAATATGACGACTAAAAACAACTTTGAAGACTTTGGTGATTTTTATGTCTTCTCCTTTTTTCTCTACTAAAGTGTTAGACCCAATTAATTTAGTTTAATTTCGGTTCGTCTCAAACATTGAAAACTGTATTACATTTTTGTTCAGTAGCTGTAACAGTTTTCACTTTGGTTTTTTGCTTATATCTCGAAAACCGTTACTCCTCTCAAATTTTATTTTTTTTTCAAAATTAAAGCGGATAAAATTTCCTACAAAATAGTTATTTGCAAATTTCCTGTAGGACAAACCATAGGCAAGTTATAGAGTTGGATATAAATAATTTTTAACAAAAATTTGCTTTAAAATAAAATGTTTGAAAAACTGAAATTAAACTAAATTAATTGGGTCTAGCATTTTAGTAGAGGAAAAAGGAGGAGACATAAAAGTCACTAAAGGTTTCAGAGTCTTCTTTAGTCGTCATATTAATAACAATAACATTAATAATAATAATACTTATAGTACTAAATTTGCTTATATGAATGCGCTTAATTAAGGTAACAGTTTTTTGGTTTCTTGCTTATATCTCAAAAACAGTTACTTCTATCAATTTTTATCTTTTTACTAAAATTAAAGCTGATAAAATTTCCTACAAAATAGTTATTTGCATTTTTTATGTAGGACTAACCATAAGCGAGATATAAGTATGAAAATAATTAATATTTAAAAAAAAGTGCTTTAACAGAAAATGTCTTGTGATTTAAAATACACTTAATTTATTGGATCCAATACTTTATTAAAAGAAAAAGGAGGTGAAATAAAAATCACTGAAGTCTTCAGAGTCGTTTTTAAATGCTGCATTTTCGACTTCGTCTCAAACATTGAAAACTGAATTACATTTTTGTTCAGTAACTGTAACAGTTTTCATTTTGGTTTTTTGCTCATATCTCGAAAACAGTTACTCCTATCAATTTTTATTTTTTTTTCAAAATTAAAGCTGATAAAATTTCCTACAAAATAGTTATTTGCATTTTTTTTGTAAGACCAACCATAAGCGAGTTATAGAGTTGGATATAAATAATAATTAACAAAAATTTGCTTTAAAATAAACTGTTTGAAAAACCGAAATTAAACTAAATTAATTGGATCCAACAATTTAGTAGAGGAAAAAGGAGAAGACATAAAAGTCACCAAAGTCTTCAGAGACGTTTTTAGTCGTCATATTAATAACAATAACATTAATAATAATAATATTTATAGTACTAAATTTGCTTATATGCAAGCGCTTAATTAAGGTAACAGTTTTTTGGTTTTTTGCTTATATCTCAAAATCAGTTACTCCTATCAATTTTTATCTTTTTACTAAAATTAAAGCTGCTAAAATTTCCTACAAAATAGTTATTTGCATTTTTCATGTAGAACTAACCATAAGCGAGATATAAGTTTGAAAATAATTAATATTTTAAAAAAAAGTGCTTTAACAGAAAATGTCTTGTGATTTAAAATACGCTTAATTTATTTGGTCCAATACTTTATTAGAAGAAAAAGGAGGTGACATAAAAGTCACTGAAGTCTTCAGAGTCGTTTTTAAATGCTGCATTTTCGTCTTCGTCTCAAACATTGAAAACTGAATTACATTTTTATTCAGTAACAGTTACAGTTTTCTTATTGGTTTTTTTGCTTATATCTCGAAAACAGTTACTCCTATCAATTTTTATCTTTTTTTCAAAATTAAAGCTGATAAAATTTTCTACAAAAGAGTTATTTGCATTTCCTGTGTAAGACCAACCATAAGCGAGTTATAGAGTTGGATATAAATAATCTCTAACAAAAATTTGCTTTAAAATAAAATGTTTGAAAAACCAAAATTAAACTAACTTAATTGGGTCTAACACTTTAGTAGTAATTCGTTTTTTTGTGTCAGAATATGTGGCTTTAGTTACGCTTTATAAAAGTTTGCTCTTATGTACGTTATAGACTTGACGAGAACGGCGTATCTCGGACTCTTATAGGACTCTTATAGAAACAAAAAGTATCAGTTTGGATTAAAACAAATTATTTTTGTTGACTCTTAGTCCGAATTGTTCATCAGTTTAAACAAAAACGGCTTATTTTAGACGTTATTACTACTATTATTATTATTTTTATTACTATTATTATTATTATTATTATTATTATTATTATTATTATTATTATTATTACTATAATTATTATTATTATTAATATTATTATTATTATTATTATTATTATTTTTATTAATATTATTATTAATATTACTATTATTATTAATAAAAACCGATTATAACTTTTGTATAGTAAATGTTTTTATACCAGTTTTAAAATGAGTTATTAATTTTAGACAATTTCTTGCCTAAAAACACAGATCACAAATGATCTCTTGCATAGAAATGAGAAAACGCTCAGATAACACAAAATAAGCTTCATTTTTGCTTAGAAAAACTAAGCTTTAATTTAGAAAAAAATTCATTATAAGTATTATTATTATTATTATTATTACTTTTATTACTATTATTATTATTATTATTATTATTATTATTATAATTATTATTATTATTATTATTATTATTATTATTATTATTATTATTATTATTAAGAACCGATTATAACTTTTGTATAGTAAATGTTTTTATACCAGTTTTAAAATGAGTAATTAATTTTAAACAATTTCTTGCCTAAAAACACAGATCACAGATGATCTCTTGCATAGAAATGAGAAAACGCTCATATAACACACAAAATAAGCTTCATTTTTGCTTAAAAAACTAAGCTTTCCTTTATTACTATTATTATTATTTTTATTTCTATTATTATTATTATTATTTTTATTATTAAAAACTTATATTAAACAGACAGAAAACGTCGTATTCTGTCACAAATGAGCTAATTATGTATCACTTTAAATAGAAGCAGTTTATCCTGTTAGTTTCTTTGCTTACATAAGAGCAAACTTTTATAAAGCGTAACTAAAGCCACATATTCTGACACAAAAAGACGAATTACGTTATAGACTTGACGAGAACGGCGTATCTCGAACTCTTATAGGACTCTTATAGAAACAAAAATTATCAGTTTGGATTAAAACAAATTATTTTTGTTCACTCTTAGTCCGAATTATTTATCAGTTCAAACAAAAACGGCTTATTTTTGACGTTATTACTACTATTATTATTATTTTTATTACTATTATTATTATTATTATTATTATTATTATTATTATTATTATTACTACTATAATTATTATTATTATTATTATTATTATTACTTTTATTATTAATATTATTATTATTATTTTTATTACTAGTATTATTAATAAAAACCGATTATAACTTTTGTATAGTAAATGTTTTTATACCAGTTTTAAAATGAGTTATTAATTTTAGACAATTTCTTGCCTAAAAACACAGATCACAGATGATCTCTTGCATAGAAATGAGAAAACGCTCATATAACACACAAAATAAGCTTTATTTTTGCTTAGAAAACTAAGCTTACTTTTATTACTACTATTATTATTATTTTTATTATTATTATTATTTCTATTA
>NC_087400.1:11830711-11850711 GCF_031307605.1 Tribolium castaneum
CTTAATGAAAACTTTAAATTTCGTCTCAAAGAAATAATTTACGTTATAGTTTTGACCAGAACTGTTAATTTCAAACGATTTTATGCCCCCAAACGAGAAAACTTTCACTAAACAGATGCCAAACGTCTTAGTTCGTTTTATAAAAACTACTTAAGTTACAGTTTAAACAAAAACAAATTATTTTCGTTGTTGTTGTGGCAAAATAATTTATTTCGAATGATTCAATAGAGCGAAACGAGTAAACTTTTATAGGACAGATGCAAAACACCATATTACCACATAAATCGTCATTTTAAAGCAAAGTATTAGCTTTTGCACTTGTTTAATTAAAGTTTGCTAACTTCGAAGAATGTAATCGTCCGAAATATTTTTTTTTGTCAAAAATATAACGTAATTTGTTCTTTTGAGCTAGAATATAGAGTTTTCATTACGTTTTATAGTAGTTTACTCTACTCTAAGCATAGAAGAGTAATCCGCTTTTGTTAAAACTGATACATAATTTGCTCTTATTTTCGAGAATAAAACGTTTTCAATATGTTTGATAAAATTTTTCTTGTTTATAGCAAGGAATCGTTTAAAATTAGCTGTATTTGCCTAAACTGATACGTAATTCGATATTTGTGCATGGATACGAAATTTTCAGTTACTTTGACGTAAAATTTCTTGTTGCAAAAGGTAATACTTTATATGGTAATATGTGGTTTTGCATCTGCCTCATAAAAGATCATTCGTTTCCAATCATAAAATCGCTTGAAATTAACAGTGCTGGTCAAAACTATTACGTAAATTATTTCTTTAAGACGAAATTTAAAGTTTTTATTAAGTTTTATACAAGTTTACTCTATTCTAAGTAAAGGAGTAATCAGGATAAATTGCTTTTATCTAGAGTAATATATAATTTGCAGTTTTCAGCCAGAATAAGACGTTTTTAATCTTTTTAATGTAAGTTTTCGTGTTCAAAACAAAGGATCGTCTAAAATAAGCAGTTTTTGTCCAGACTGAAACGTAATTCGAATTTCTGTGCCTGAATAAGGAGTTTTCAGTTTCTTTGATGTAAGGTTTCTTGTTTGTAACAATGAATAAACGAAAATAATTGGTTTTAATCCAAACTGTGACAAAAATCGTTTTTCAAAGGCGAAATCAGACGTTTTGCCTCTGTTTAGTGAAAGTATACTGGTTTCAAAGCATAGAATCGTTTGAAATTAACAGTTCTCGTCAAGACTATAACGCAAATCTTTTGTTTTGTGCTAAAATAAGACGTTTTTAGTCTGTTTGATATAAGTTTTCTTGTTCAAAGCAAAATATTGTCGAAAATCAACCGTTTTTGTCTAAACTGATACAAAATTCGGTGGTTTGTGTCCGAATACAAAGTTTTCAGATTCTTTAATGTTAGGTTTGCTGCTTCAAACAAAGAATCAACGAAAATACTTTGTTTTAATACAAACTGCAATTTAAAATGTCATTATAGGACAAAACATGATGTTTGGCATCTGTTTAATAAAAATTTACTCGTTTGGAAGCATAGAATCATTCCAAATAAGCTATTCTCGTCATAACTATAATGTAATTAGTATTTTGTGCCAAAATACTGCGTTTTTGTTAGGATTAATAACAATTTAGTCTATTTTAGCAATGAAACGAATAGGATTAGCTGCCTTTATACAAAGTGATACATAAATTGCTCTTTTATGCCAGATTTATACGTTTTTAGTCTGTTCGATGTAAGTTTTCTTGTTCAAAGCAAAAGATCGTCTAAAATAAGCCGTTTTTGTTTGAACTGATGAACAATTCGGACTAAGAGTCAACAAAAATAATTTGTTTTAATCCAAACTGATACTTTTTGTTTCTATAAGAGTCCTACAAGAGTCCGAGATACGCCGTTCTCGTCAAGTCTATAACGTAATTCGTTTTTTTGTGTCAGAATATGTGGCTTTAGTTACGCTTTATAAAAGTTTGCTCTTATGTAAGCAAAGGAACAAACAGGATAAACTGCTTCTATTTAAAGTGATACATAATAAGCTCTTTTGTGACAGAATACGTTTTCTGTCTGTTTAATATAAGTTTTTAATAATAATAATAATAATAATAATAATAATAATAATAATAATAATAATAATAATAATGATAATAACAATAATAATAATAATAATAGTAATGAAAGTAAGCTTAGTTTTCTAAGCAAAAATGAAGCTTGTTTTGTGTGTTATATGAGCGTTTTCTCATTTCTATGGAAGAGATCATCTGTGATCTGTGTTTTTAGGCAAGAAAATGTCTAAAATTAATAACTCATTTTAAAACTGGTATAAAAACATTTACTATACACAAGTTAATAATAATAATAATAATAATAGTAATATTAATAATAATAATAATAATAATAATAATAATAATAATAATAATAATAATAATAATAATAATAATAATAACAATAATAATAATAATAGTAATAGTAATAGTAATAAAAGTAATAATAATAATAATACTTTTAATAAGGAAAAATGAAGCTTATTTTGTGTTACATGAGCGTTTTCTCATTTCTATGCAAGAGATCATCTGTGATCTGTGTTTTTAGGCAAGAAATTGTCTAAAATTAATAACTCATTTCAAAACTGGTATAAAAACATTTACTATACAAAAGTTATGATCGGTTTTTAATACTAATAATATTAATAGTAGTAATAATAATAATGATAATAATAATAATAATAATAATAATAATAATAATAATAATAATAATAATAATAATAATAATAATAATAAAAGTAATAGTAATAATAATAATAATAAAAATAATAATAATAGTAGTAATAAAAGTAAGCTTAGTTTTCTAAGGAAAAATAAAGCTTATTTTGTGTGTTATATGAGCGTTTTCTCATTTCTATGCAAGAGATCATCTGTGATCTGTGTTTTTAGGCATGAAGTTGTCTAAAATTAATAACTCATTTTAAAACTGGTATAAAAACATTTACTATACAAAAGTTAATAATAATAATAATAATAATAACACTAATAATAATAATAATAATAATAATAATAATAATAATAGTAATAGTAATAAAAGTAATAATAATAATAATAATAATAATAATAATAATAATAATATTAATAATAATAATAATAATAATAATAATAATAATAATAATAATAATAATAATAATAATAATAACAACAATAATATTAATAATAATAATAGTAATAGTAATAAAAGTAATAATAATAATAATACTTTTAATAAGGAAAAATGAAGTTTATTTTGTGTGTTACATGAGCGTTTTCTCATTTCAATGGAAAAGATCATGTGTGATCTGTGTTTTTGGCACTCTAAGCCATTTTATAGTTTTAGGCAAGAAATTGTCAAACATTAATCACTCATTTTAAAACTGGTATAAAAACATTTACTATACAAAACTTATAATCGGTTTTTAATAATAATAATAATAATAATAATAATTATAATAATAATAATAATAATAATAATAATAATAATAATAATAATAATTTTCTTTCTAAATTAACGCTTAGTTTTTCTAAGCAAAAATGAAGCTTATTTTGTGTTATCTAAGCGTTTTCTTATTTCTACGCAAGAGATCATCTGTGATCTGTGTTTTTAGGCAAGAAATTGTCTAAAATTAATAACTCATTTTAAAACTGAGTACTAAATTTGCTTATATGCAAACGCTTAATTAAGGTAACAGTTTTTTGGTTTCTTGTTTATATCTCGAAAACAGTTACACTTATCAATTTTTATATTTTTACTAAAATTAAAGCTGATAAAATTTGCTACAAAATAGTTATTTGCATTTTTCTTGTAGAACCAACCATAAGCGAGTTATAGAGTTGGATATTAAATTTATTTAACAAAAATTTGCTTTAAAATAAAATGTTTGAAAATCTGAAATTAAACTAAATTAATTGTGTTAATATGACGACTAAAAACAACTTTGAAGACTTTGGTGATTTTTATGTCTTTTCCTTTTTTCTCTACTAAAATGCTAGACCCAATTAATTTAGTTTAATTTCAGTTTTTCAAACATTTTATTTTAAAGCAAATTTTTGTTGAATATTATTAATATCCAACTTTATAACTCGCTTATGGTTGATCCTACAAGAAAAATGCAAATAACTATTTTGTTGCAAATTTTCTCAGCTTTAATGTTAGTAAATAGATAAAAATTGATAGGAGTAATTGTTTTCGAGATATAAGCAAGAAACCAAAAAACTGTTACCTTAATTAAGCGCATGCATATAAGCAAATTTAGTACTATAAGTATTATTATTATTAATGTTATTGTTATTAATATGACGACTAAAAACAACTTTGAAGACTTTGGTGATATTTATGTCTTCTCCTTTTTTCTCTACTAAAGTGTTAGACCCAATTAATTTAGTTTAATTTCGGTTTTTCAAACATTATATTTTAAAGCAAATTTTTGTTAAAGATTATTTATATCCAACTCTATAACTCGCCTATGGTTCGTCCTACAGGAAATTTGCAAATAACTATGTTGTAGGAAATTTTATCCGCTTTAATTTTGAAAAAAAGATAAAATTTGATAGGAGTAACGGTTTTCGAGATATAAGCAAAAAACCAAAGTGAAAACTGTTACAGTTACTGAACAATAATGTAATACAGTTTTCAATGTTTGAGACGAAGTCGAAGATGCAGCATTTAAAAACGACTCTAAAGACTTCAGTGACTTTTATGTCACCTCCTTTTTCCTCTAATAAAATGTTGGACCCAATAAATTAAGTGTATTTTAAATCACAAGACATTTTCTGTTAAAACACTTTTTTTTTAAATATTAATTATTGTCAATCATATATCTCGCTTATGGTTAGTCCTACATGAAAAATGCAAATAACTATTTTGTAGAAAATTTGGTCAGCTTTAATTTTAGTAAAGAGATAAAAATTGATAGGAGTAACTGTTTTCGAGATATAAGCAAGAAACCAAAAAACTGTTACCTTAATTAAGCGTTTGCATGTAAGCAAATTTAGTACTATTAGTATTATTATTATTAATGTTATGGTTATTAATATGACGACTAAAGACGATTCTGAAACCTTTAGTGACTTTTATGTCTTCTCCTTTTTCCTCTACTAAAGTGTTAGACCCAATTAATTTAGTTTAATTTAAGTTATTCAAACATATTATTTTAAAGCAAATTTTTGTTAAAGAATATTTATATCCAACTCTATAACTCGCTTATGGTTGGTCTTACAAAAGAAATGCAAATAACTATTTTGTAGGAAATTTTATCAGCTTTAATTTTTAAAGAAAGATAAAAATTGATAGGAGTAACTGTTTTTGAGATATAAGCAAGAAACCAAAAACTGTTACCTTAATTAAGCGCTTGTATATAAGCAAATTTAGTACTATTAGTATTATTATTATTAATGTTATTGTTATTAATATGACGACTAAAAACAACTTTAAAGACTTTGGTGATTTTTATGTCTTCTCCTTTTTTCTCTACTAAAGTGTTAGACCCAATTAATTTAGTTTAATTTCGGTTTTTCAAACATTTTATTTTAAAGCAAATTTTTGTTAAAGATTATTTATATCCAACTCTATAACTCGCTTATGGTTGGTCCTACAAAAGAAACGCAAATAACTATTTTGTTGGAAATTTTATCAGCTTTAATTTTTAAAGAAAGATAAAAATTGATAGGAGTAACTGTTTTCGAGATATAAGCAAGAAACCAAAAAACTCTTACCTTAATTAAGCGCTTGCATATAAGCAAATTTAGTACTATTAGTATTATTACTATTAATGTTATTGTTATTAATATGACGACTAAAAACCACTTTGAAGACTTTGGTGATTTTTATGTCTTCTCCTTTTTTCTCTACTAAAGTGTTAGACCCAATTAATTTAGTTTAATTTCGGTTTTTCAAACATTTTATTTTAAAGCAAATTTTTGTTAAAGATTATTTATATCCAACTCTATAACTCGCCTATGGTTTGTCCTACAGGACATTTGCAAATAACTATTTTGTAGGAAATTTTATCCGCTTTAATTTTGAAAAAAAGATAAAATTTGATAGGAGTAACGGTTTTCGAAATATAAGCAAAAAACCAAAGTGAAAACTGTTACAGTTACTGAACAAAAATGTAATACAGTTTTCAATGTTTGAGACGAAGTCGAAGATGCAGCATTTAAAAACGACTCTAAAGACTTCAGTGACTTTTATGTCACCTCCTTTTTCCTCTAATAAAGTGGTGGACCCAATAAATTAAGTGTATTTTAAATCACAAGACATTTTCTCTTAAAGCATTTTTTTTTTTTTAAATATTAATTATTGTCAATCATATATCTCGCTTATGGTTAGTCCTACATGAAAAATGCAAATAACTATTTTGTAGGAAATTTTGTCAGCTTTAATTTTAGTAAAAAGATAAAAATTGATAGGAGTAACTGTTTTCGAGATATAAGCAAGAAACCAAAAAACTGTTACCTTAATTAAGCGCATGCATATAAGCAAATTTAGTACTATAACTATTATTATTATTAATGTTATTGTTATTAATATGACGACTAAAGACGACTCTGAAAACTTTAGTGACTTTTATGTCTCCTCCTTTTTCCTCTACTAAAATGCTAGACCCAATTAATTTAGTTTAATTTCAGTTTTTCAAACATTTTATTTTAAAGCAAATTTTTGTTAAAAATTATTTATATCCAACTCTATAACTTGCCTATGGTTCGTCCTACAGGAAATTTGCAAATAACTATTTTGTAGGAAATTTTATCCGTTTTAATTTTGAAAAAAAGATAAAATTTGATAGGAGTAACGGTTTTCGAGATATAAGCAAAAAACCAAAGTGAAAACTGTTACAGTTACTGAACAAAAATGTAATACAGTTTTCAATGTTTGAGACGAAGTCGAAGATGCAGCATTTAAAAACGACTCTAAAGACTTCAGTGACTTTTACGTCACCTCCTTTTTCCTCTAATAAAGTGTTAGACCCAATAAATTAAGTGTATTTTAAATCACAAGACATTTTCTGTTAAAGCACTTTTTTTTTAAATATTAATTATTGTCAATCATATATCTCGCTTATGGTTAGTCCTACATGAAAAATGCAAATAACTATTTTGTAGGAAATTTTGTCAGCTTTAATTTTAGTAAAGGGATAAAAATTGATAGGAGTAACTGTTTTCGAGATATAAGCAAGAAACCAAAAAACTGTTACCTTAATTAAGCGCATGCATATAAGCAAATTTAGTACTATAAGTATTATTATTATTAATGTTATTGTTATTAATATGACGACTAAAGACGACTCTGAAAACTTTAGTGATTTTTATGTCTCCTCCTTTTTCCTCTACTAAAATGCTAGACCCAATTAATTTAGTTTAATTTCAGTTTTTCAAACATTTTATTTTAAAGCAAATTTTTGTTGAATATTATTAATATCCAACTCTATAACTCGCTTATGGTTGATCCTACAAGAAAAATGCAAATCATTATTTTGTTGCAAATTTTATCAGCTTTATTATTAGTAAAAAGATAAAAATTGATAGGAGTAACTGTTTTAGAGATATGAGCAAGAAACCAAAAAACTCTTACCTTAATTAAGCGCTTGCATATAAGCAAATTTAGTACTATTAGTATTATTATTATTAATGTTATTGTTATTAATATGACGACTAAAAACAACTTTGAAGACTTTGGTGATTTTTATGTTTTCTCCTTTTTTCTCTACTAAAGTGTTAGACCCAATTAATTTAGTTTAATTTCGGTTTTTTAAACATTTTATTTTAAAGCAAATTTTTGTTAAAGATTATTTATATCCAACTCTATAACTCGCTTATGGTTGGTCCTACAAAAGAAATGCGAATAACTATTTTGTATGAAATTTTATCAGCTTTAATTTTTAAAGAAAGATAAAAATTGATAGGAGTAACTGTTTTCGAGATATAAGCAAGAAACCAAAAAACTGTTACCTTAATTAAGCGCATGCATATAAGCAAATTTAGTACTATAAGTATTATTATTATTAATGTTATTGTTATTAATATGACGACTAAAGACGACTCTGAAAACTTTAGTGACTTTTATGTCTTCTCCTTTTTTCTCTACTAAAGTGTTAGACCCAATTAATTTAGTTTAATTTCGGTTTTTCAAACATTTTATTTTAAAGCAAATTTTTGTTAAAGATTATTTATATCCAACTCTATTACTCGCCCATGGTTCGTCCTACAGGACATTTGCAAATAACTATTTTGTAGGAAATTTTATCCGCTTTAATTTTGAAAAAAAGATAAAATTTGATAGGAGTAACGGTTTTCGAAATATAAGCAAAAAACCAAAGTGAAAACTGTTACAGTTACTGAACAATAATGTAATACAGTTTTCAATGTTTGAGACGAAGTCGAAGATGCAGCATTTAAAAACGACTCTAAAGACTTCAGTGACTTTTATGTCACCTCCTTTTTCCTCTAATAAAATGTTGGACCCAATAAATTAAGTGTATTTTAAATCACAAGACATTTTCTGTTAAAGCACTTTTTTTTTAAATATTAATTATTGTCAATCATATATCTCGCTTATGGTTAGTCCTACATGAAAAATGCAAATAACTATTTTGTAGAAAATTTTGTCAGCTTTAATTTTAGTAAAGAGATAAAAATTGATAGGAGTAACTGTTTTCGAGATATAAGCAAGAAACCAAAAAACTGTTACCTTAATTAAGCGTTTGCATATAAGCAAATTTAGTACTATTAGTATTATTATTATTAATGTTATTGTTATTAATATGACGACTAAAGACGATTCTGAAACCTTTAGTGACTTTTATGTCTTCTCCTTTTTCCTCTACTAAAGTGTTAGACCCAATTAATTTAGTTTAATTTAAGTTATTCAAACATATTATTTTAAAGCCAATTTTTGTTAAAGAATATTTATATCCAACTCTATAACTCGCTTATGGTTGGTCTTACAAAAGAAATGCAAATAACTATTTTGTAGGAAATTTTATCAGCTTTAATTTTTAAAGAAAGATAAAAATTGATAGGAGTAACTGTTTTTGAGATATAAGCAAGAAACCAAAAACTGTTACCTTAATTAAGCGCTTGTATATAAGCAAATTTAGTACTATTAGTATTATTATTATTAATGTTATTGTTATTAATATGACGACTAAAAACAACTTTAAAGACTTTGGTGATTTTTATGTCTTCTCCTTTTTTCTCTACTAAAGTGTTAGACCCAATTAATTTAGTTTAATTTCGGTTTTTCAAACATTTTATTTTAAAGCAAATTTTTGTTAAAGATTATTTATATCCAACTCTATAACTCGCTTATGGTTGGTCCTACAAAAGAAACGCGAATAACTATTTTGTAGGAAATTTTATCAGCTTTAATTTTTAAAGAAAGATAAAAATTGATAGGAGTAACTGTTTTCGAGATATAAGCAAGAAACCAAAAAACTCTTACCTTAATTAAGCGCTTGCATATAAGCAAATTTAGTACTATTAGTATTATTACTATTAATGTTATTGTTATTAATATGACGACTAAAAACCACTTTGAAGACTTTGGTGATTTTTATGTCTTCTCCTTTTTTCTCTACTAAAGTGTTAGACCCAATTAATTTAGTTTAATTTCGGTTTTTCAAACATTTTATTTTAAAGCAAATTTTTGTTAAAGATTATTTATATCCAACTCTATAACTCGCCTATGGTTTGTCCTACAGGACATTTGCAAATATCTATTTTGTAGGAAATTTTATCCGCTTTAATTTTGAAAAAAAGATAAAA
This sequence comes from Tribolium castaneum, assembly GCF_031307605.1. Taxonomy (NCBI): domain Eukaryota; kingdom Metazoa; phylum Arthropoda; class Insecta; order Coleoptera; family Tenebrionidae; genus Tribolium; species Tribolium castaneum. The sequence goes on from NC_087400.1 coordinate 11,840,480, forward strand.
TTTGATAGGAGTAACGGTTTTCGAAATATAAGCAAAAAACCAAAGTGAAAACTGTTACAGTTACTGAACAAAAATGTAATACAGTTTTCAATGTTTGAGACGAAGTCGAAGATGCAGCATTTAAAAACGACTCTAAAGACTTCAGTGACTTTTATGTCACCTCCTTTTTCCTCTAATAAAGTGGTGGACCCAATAAATTAAGTGTATTTTAAATCACAAGACATTTTCTGTTAAAGCATTTTTTTTTTTAAATATTAATTATTGTCAATCATATATCTCGCTTATGGTTAGTCCTACATGAAAAATGCAAATAACTATTTTGTAGGAAATTTTGTCAGCTTTAATTTTAGTAAAAAGATAAAAATTGATAGGAGTAACTGTTTTCGAGATATAAGCAAGAAACCAAAAAACTGTTACCTTAATTAAGCGCATGCATATAAGCAAATTTAGTACTATAACTATTATTATTATTAATGTTATTGTTATTAATATAACGACTAAAGACGACTCTGAAAACTTTAGTGACTTTTATGTCTCCTCCTTTTTCCTCTACTAAAATGCTAGACCCAATTAATTTAGTTTAATTTCAGTTTTTCAAACATTTTATTTTAAAGCAAATTTTTGTTAAAAATTATTTATATCCAACTCTATAACTCGCCTATGGTTCGTCCTACAGGAAATTTGCAAATAACTATTTTGTAGGAAATTTTATCCGTTTTAATTTTGAAAAAAAGATAAAATTTGATAGGAGTAACGGTTTTCGAGATATAAGCAAAAAACCAAAGTGAAAACTGTTACAGTTACTGAACAAAAATGTAATACAGTTTTCAATGTTTGAGACGAAGTCGAAGATGCAGCATTTAAAAACGACTCTAAAGACTTCAGTGACTTTTACGTCACCTCCTTTTTCCTCTAATAAAGTGTTAGACCCAATAAATTAAGTGTATTTTAAATCACAAGACATTTTCTGTTAAAGCACTTTTTTTTTAAATATTAATTATTGTCAATCATATATCTCGCTTATGGTTAGTCCTACATGAAAAATGCAAAAAACTATTTTGTAGGAAATTTTGTCGGCTTTAATTTTAGTAAAGGGATAAAAATTGATAGGAGTAACTGTTTTCGAGATATAAGCAAGAAACCAAAAAACTGTTACCTTAATTAAGCGCATGCATATAAGCAAATTTAGTACTATAAGTATTATTATTATTAATGTTATTGTTATTAATATGACGACTAAAGACGACTCTGAAAACTTTAGTGATTTTTATGTCTCCTCCTTTTTCCTCTACTAAAATGCTAGACCCAATTAATTTAGTTTAATTTCAGTTTTTCAAACATTTTATTTTAAAGCAAATTTTTGTTGAATATTATTAATATCCAACTCTATAACTCGCTTATGGTTGATCCTACAAGAAAAATGCAAATCATTATTTTGTTGCAAATTTTATCAGCTTTATTATTAGTAAAAAGATAAAAATTGATAGGAGTAACTGTTTTCGAGATATGAGCAAGAAACCAAAAAACTCTTACCTTAATTAAGCGCTTGCATATAAGCAAATTTAGTACTATTAGTATTATTATTATTAATGTTATTGTTATTAATATGACGACTAAAAACAACTTTGAAGACTTTGGTGATTTTTATGTTTTCTCCTTTTTTCTCTACTAAAGTGTTAGACCCAATTAATTTAGTTTAATTTCGGTTTTTCAAACATTTTATTTTAAAGCAAATTTTTGTTAAAGATTATTTATATCCAACTCTATAACTCGCTTATGGTTGGTCCTACAAAAGAAATGCAAATAACTATTTTGTATGAAATTTTATCAGCTTTAATTTTTAAAGAAAGATAAAAATTGATAGGAGTAACTGTTTTCGAGATATAAGCAAGAAACCAAAAAACTGTTACCTTAATTAAGCGCATGCATATAAGCAAATTTAGTACTATAAGTATTATTATTATTAATGTTATTGTTATTAATATGACGACTAAAGACGACTCTGAAAACTTTAGTGACTTTTATGTCTTCTCCTTTTTTCTCTACTAAAGTGTTAGACCCAATTAATTTAGTTTAATTTCGGTTTTTCAAACATTTTATTTTAAAGCAAATTTTTGTTAAAGATTATTTATATCCAACTCTATTACTCGCCCATGGTTCGTCCTACAGGACATTTGCAAATAACTATTTTGTAGTAAATTTTATCCGCTTTAATTTTGAAAAAAAGATAAAATTTGATAGGAGTAACGGTTTTCGAAATATAAGCAAAAAACCAAAGTGAAAACTGTTACAGTTACTGAACAAAAATGTAATACAGTTTTCAATGTTTGAGACGAATTCGAAGATGCAGCATTTAAAAACGACTCTAAAGACTTCAGTGACTTTTATGTCACCTCCTTTTTCCTCTAATAAAGTGTTGGACCCAATAAATTAAGTGTATTTTAAATCACAAGACATTTTCTGTTAAAGCACTTTTTTTTTAAATATTAATAATTGTCAATCATATATCTCGCTTATGGTTAGTCCTACATGAAAAATGCAAATAACTATTTTGTAGGAAATTTTGTCAGCTTTAATTTTAGTAAAGATATAAAAATTGATAGGAGTAACTGTTTTCGAGATATAAGCTAGAAACCAAAAAACTGTTACCTTAATTAAGCGTTTGCATATAAGCAAATTTAGTACTATTAGTATTATTATTATTAATGTTATTGTTATTAATATGACGACTAAAAACAACTTTAAAGACTTTGGTGATTTTTATGTCTTCTCCTTTTTTCTCTACTAAAGTGTTAGACCCAATTAATTTAGTTTAATTTCGGTTTTTCAAACATTTTATTTTAAAGCAAATTTTTGTTAAAGATTATTTATATCCAACTCTATAACTCGCCTATGGTTCGTCCTACAGGAAATTTGCAAATAACTATTTTGTAGGAAATTTTATCCGCTTTAATTTTGAAAAAAAGATAAAATTTGATATGAGTAACGGTTTTCGAAATATAAGCAAAAAACCAAAGTGAAAACTGTTACAGTTACTGAACAAAAATGTAATACAGTTTTCAATGTTTGAGACGAAGTCGAAGATGCAGCATTTAAAAACGACTCTAAAGACTTCAGTGACTTTTATGTCACCTCCTTTTTCCTCTAATAAAGTGTTGGACCCAATAAATTAAGTGTATTTTAAATCACAAGACATTTTCTGTTAAAGCACTTTTTTTTTAAATATTAATTATTGTCAATCATATATCTCGCTTATGGTTAGTCCTACATGAAAAATGCAAATAACTATTTTGTAGGAAATTTTGTCAGCTTTAATTTTAGTGAAGAGATAAAAATTGATAGGAGTTACTGTTTTCGAGATATAAGCAAGAAACCAAAAAACTGTTACCTTAATTAAGCGCATGCATATAAGCAAATTTAGTACTATAAGTATTATTGTTATTAATGTTATTGTTGGTAATATGACAACTAAAGACGACTCTGAAAACTTTAGTGACTTTTATGTCTCCTCCTTTTTCCTCTACTAAAATGCTAGACCCAATTAATTTAATTTAATTTCAGTTTTTCAAACATTTTATTTTAAAGCAAATTTTTGTTGAATATTATTAATATCCAACTCTATAACTCGCTTATGGTTGATCCTACAAGAAAAATGCAAATCACTATTTTGTTGCAAATTTTATCAGCTTTATTATTAGTAAAAAGATAAAAATTGATAGGAGTAACTGTTTTCGAGATATAAGCAAGAAACCAAAAAACTCTTACCTTAATTAAGCGCTTGCATATAAGCAAATTTAGTACTATTAGTATTATTATTATTAATGTTATTGTTATTAATATGACGACTAAAGACGACTCTGAAAACTTTAGTGACTTTTATGTCTCCTCCTTTTTCCTCTACTAAAATGCTAGACCCAATTAATTTAGTTTAATTTCGGTTTTTCAAACATTTTATTTTAAAGCAAATTTTTGTTAAAGATTATTTATATCCAACTCTATAACTCGCCTATGGTTCGTCCTACAATAAATTTGCAAATAACTATTTTGTAGGAAATTTTATCCGCTTTAATTTTGAAAGAAAGATAAAATTTGATAGGAGTAACGGTTTTCGAGATATAAACAAAAAACCAAAGTGAAAACTGTTACAGTTACTGAAGAAAAATGTAATACAGTTTTCAATGTTTGAGACGAAGTCGAAGATGCAGCATTTAAAAACGACTCTAAAGATTTCAGTGACTTTTATGTCACCTCCTTTTTCTTCTAATAAAGTGTTGGACCCAATTAATTTAGTTTAATTTCAGTTATTCAAACGTTTTATTTTAAAGCAAATTTTTGTTAAAGAATATTTATATCCAACTCTATAACTCGCTTATGGTTGCTCTTACAAAAGAAATGCGAATAACTATTTTGTAGGAAATTTTATCAGCTTTAATTTTTAAAGAAAGATAAAAATTGATAGGAGTAACTGTTTTCGAGATATAAGCAAAAATCCAAAAACTGTTACCTTAATTAAGCGCTTGTATATAAGCAAATTTAGTACTATTAGTATTATTATTATTAATGTTATTGTTATTAATATGACGACTAAAAACAACTTTGAAGACTTTGGTGATTTTTATGTCTTCTCCTTTTTTCTCTACTAAAGTGTTAGACCCAATTAATTTAGTTTAATTTCGGTTTTTCAAATATTTTATTTTAAAGCAAATTTTTGTTAAAGATTATTTATATCCAACTCTATAACTCGCCTATGGTTCGTCCTACAGGACATTTGCAAATAACTATTTTGTAGGAAATTTTATCCGCTTTAATTTTGAAAAAAAGATAAAATTTGATATGAGTAACGGTTTTCGAAATATAAGCAAAAAACCAAAGTGAAAACTGTTACAGTTACTGAAGAAAAATGTAATACAGTTTTCAATGTTTGAGACGAAGTCAAAGATGCAGCATTTAAAAACGACTCTAAAGACTTCAGTGACTTTTATGTCACCTCCTTTTTCTTCTAATAAAGTGTTGGACCTAATAAATTAAGTGTATTTTAAATCACAAGACATTTTCTGTTAAAGCACTTTTTTTTAAATATTAATTATTTTCAATCATATATCTCGCTTATGGTTAGTTCTACATGAAAAATGCAAATAACTATTTTGTAGGAAATTTTGTCAGCTTTAATTTTAGTAAAGAGATAAAAAATGATAGGAGTAACTGTTTTCGAGATATAAGCAAGAAACCAAACAACTGTTACCTTAATTAAGCGTTTGCATATAAGCAAATTTAGTACTATTAGTATTATTATTATTAATGTTATTGTTATTAATATGACGACTAAAGACGACTCTGAAACCTTTAGTGACTTTTATGTCTTCTCCTTTTTCCTCTACTAAAGTGTTAGACCCAATTAATTTAGTTTAATTTCAGTTATTCAAACATTTTATTTTAAAGCAAATTTTTGTTAAAGAATATTAATATCCAACTCTATAACTCGCTTATGGTTGGTCCTACAAAAGAAATGCGAATAACTATTTTGTAGGAAATTTTATCAGCTTTAATTTTTAAAGAAAGATAAAAATTGATAGGAGTAACTGTTTTCGAGATATAAGCAAGAAACCAAAAACTGTTACCTTAATTAAGCGCTTGTATATAAGCAAATTTAGTACTATTAGTATTATTATTATTAATGTTATTGTTATTAATATGACGACTAAAAACAACTTTGAAGACTTTGGTGATTTTTATGTCTTCTCCTTTTTTCTCTACTAAAGTGTTAGACCCAATTAATTTAGTTTAATTTCGGTTTTTCAAACATTTTATTTTAAAGCAAATTTTTGTTAAAGATTATTTATATCCAACTCTATAACTCGCCTATGGTTCGTCCTACAGGACATTTGCAAATAACCATTTTGTAGGAAATTTTATCCGCTTTAATTTTGAAAAAAAGATAAAATTTGATAGGAGTAACGGTTTTCGAAATATAAGCAAAAAACCAAAGTGAAAACTGTTACAGTTACTGAACAAAAATGTAATACAGTTTTCAATGTTTGAGACGAAGTCGAAGATGCAGCATTTAAAAACGACTCTAAAGACTTCAGTGACTTTTATGTCACCTCCTTTTTTCTCTAATAAAGTGTTAGACCCAATAAGTTAAGTGTATTTTAAATCACAAGACATTTTCTGTTAAAGCACTTTTTTTTTAAATATTAATTATTGTCAATCATATTTCTCGCTTATGGTTAGTCCTACATAAAAAATGCAAATAACTATTTTGTAGGAAATTTTGTCAACTTTAATTTTAGTAAAGAGATAAAAATTGATAGGAGTAACTGTTTTCGAGATATAAGCAAGAAACCAAAAAACTGTTACCTTAATTAAGCGCATGCATATAAGCAAATTTAGTACTATTAGTATTATTATTATTAATGTTATTGTTATTAATATGACGACTAAAGACGACTCTGAAAACTTTAGTGACTTTTATGTCTCCTCCTTTTTCCTCTACTAAAATGGTAGACCCAATTAATTTAGTTTAATTTCAGTTTTTCAAACATTTTATTTTAAAGCAAATTTTTGTTGAATATTATTAATATCCAACTCTATAACTCGCTTATGGTTGATCCTACAAGAAAAATGCAAATCACTATTTTGTTGCAAATTTTATCAGCTTTATTATTAGTAAAAAGATAAAAATTGATAGGAGTAACTGTTTTCGAGATATAAGCAAGAAACCAAAAAACTCTTACCTTAAGTAAGCGCTTGTATATAAGCAAGTTTAGTACTATTAGTATTATTATTATTAATGTTATTGTTATTAATATGACGACTAAAGACGACTCTGAAAACTTTAGTGACTTTTATGTCTTCTCCTTTTTCGTCTACTAAAATGCTAGACCCAATTAATTTAGTTTAATTTCAGTTTTTCAAACATTTTATTTTAAAGCAAATTTTTGTTGAATATTATTAATATCCAACTCTATAACTCGCTTATGGTTGATCCTACAAGAAAAATGCAAATAACTATTTTGTTGCAAATTTTATCAGCTTTATTATTAGTAAAAAAATAAAAATTGATAGGAGTAACTGGTTTCGAGATATAAGCAAGAAACCAAAAAACTGTTACCTTAATTAAGCGCATGCATATAAGCAAATTTAGTACTATAAGTATTATTATTATTAATGTTATTGTTATTAATATGACGACTAAAGACGACTCTGAAAACTTTAGTGACTTTTATGTCTCCTCCTTTTTCCTCTACTAAAATGCTAGACCCAATTAATTTAGTTTAATTTCAGTTTTTCAAACATTTTATTTTAAAGCAAATTTTTGTTAAAAATTATTTATATCCAACTCTATAACTCGCCTATGGAAATTTGCAAATAACTATTTTGTAGGAAATTTTATCCGCTTTAATTTTGAAAAAAAGATAAAATTTGATAGGAGTAACGGTTTTCGAGATATAAGCAAAAAACCAAAGTGAAAACTGTTACAGTTACTGAACAAAAATGTAATACAGTTTTCAATGTTTGAGACGAAGTCGAAGATGCAGCATTTAAAAATGACTCTAAAGACTTCAGTGACTTTTATGTCACCTCCTTTTTCCTCTAATAAAGTGTTAGACCCAATAAATTAAGTGTATTTTAAATCACAAGACATTTTCTGTTAAAGCACTTTTTTTTTAATATTAATTATTTTCAAACATATATCTCGCTTATGGTTAGTTCTACATGAAAAATGCAAATAACTATTTTGTAGGAAATTTTGTCAGCTTTAATTTTAGTAAAAAGATAAAAATTGATAGAAGTAACTGTTTTCGAGATATAAGCAAGAAACCAAAAAACTGTGATTTAAAATACACTTAACTTATTGGGTCCAATACTTTATTAGAAGAAAAAGGAGGTGACATAAAAGTCACTGAAGTCTTCAGAGTCGTTTTTAAATGCTGCATTTTTGTCTTCGTCTCAAACATTAAAAACTGAATTACATTTTTGTTCAGTAACAGTTAGAGTTTTCTTATTGCTTTATTGCTTATATCTCGAAAACAGTTACTCCTATCAATTTTTATCTTTTTTTCAAAATTAAAGCTGATAAAATTTGCTACAAAATAGTTATTTGCATTTTTCTTGTAGGACCAACCATAAGCGAGTTATAGAGTTAGATATAAATAATATTTAACAAAAATTTGCTTTAAAATAAAATGTTTGAATAACTGAAATTAAACTAAATTAATTGTGTCTAACACTTTAGTAGAGGAAAAAGGAGAAGACATAAAAGTTACTAAAGGTTTCAGAGTCGTCTTTAGTCGTCATATTAATAACAATAACATTAATAATAATAATACTAATAGTACAAAATTTGCTTATATGCAAACGCTTAATTAAGGTAACAGTTTTTTGGTTTCTTGCTTATATCTCGAAATCAGTTACTCCTATCAATTTTTATCTTTTTACTAAAATTAAAGCTGATAAAATTTCCTACAAAATAGTTATTTCCATTTTTTATGTAGGACTAACCATAAGCGAGATATAAGTATAAAAATAATTAATATTTAAAAAAAAGTGCTTTAACAGAAAATGTCTTGTGATTTAAAATACACTTAATTTATTGGATCCAATACTTTATTAGAAGAAAAAGGAGGTGACATAAAAATCACTGAAGTCTTCAGAGTCGTTTTTAAATGCTGCATTTTCGACTTCGTCTCAAACATTGAAAACTGAATTACATTTTTGTTCAGTAACTGTAACAGTTTTCACTTTGGTTTTTTGCTTATATCTCGAAAACCGTTATTCCTATCAAATTTTATCTTTTTTTCAAAATTAAAGCTGAAAAAATTTCCTACAAAATAGTTATTTGCAAATTTCCTGTAGGACCAACCATAGGCGAGTTATAGAGTTGGATATAAATAATATTTAACAAAAATTTGCTTTAAAATAAAATGTTTGAAAAACCGAAATTAAACTAAATTAATTGGATCTAACACTTTAGTAGAGGAAAAAGGAGAAGACATAAAAGTCACCAAAGTCTTCAGAGACGTTTTTAATCGTCATATTAAAAACAATAACATTAATAATAATAATACTAATAGTACAAAATTTGCTTATATGCAAGCGCTTAATTAAGGTAACAGTTTTTTGGTTTCTTGCTTATATCTCAAAAACAGTTACTCCTATCAATTTTTATCATTTTTTCAAAATTAAAGCTGATAAAATTTCCTACAAAATAGTTATTTGCATTTTTTATGTAGGACTAACCATAAGCGAGATATAAGAATGAAAATAATTAATATTTAAAAAAAAGTGTTTTAACAGAAAATGTCTTTTGATTTAAAATACACTTAATTTATTGGATCCAATACTTTATTAGAAGAAAAAGGAGGTGACATAAAAATCACTGAAGTCTTCAGAGTCGTTTTTAAATGCTGCATTTTCGACTTCGTCTCAAACATTGAAAACTGAATTACATTTTTGTTCAGTAACTGTAACAGTTTTCACTTTGGTTTTTTGCTCATATCTCGAAAACAGTTACTCCTATCAATTTTTATTTTTTTTTTCAAAATTAAAGCTGATGAAATTTCCTACAAAATAGATATTTGCATTTCTTTTGTAAGACCAACCATAAGCGAGTTATAGAGTTGAATATAAATAATATTTAACAAAAATTTGCTTTAAAATAAAATGTTTGAAAAACCGAAATTAAACTAAATTAATTGGATCTAACAATTTAGTAGAGGAAAAAGGAGAAGACATAAAAGTCACCAAAGTCTTCAGAGACGTTTTTAGTCGTCATATTAATAACAATAACATTAATAATAATAATACTTATAGTACTAAATTTGCTTATATGCAAGCGCTTAATTAAGGTAACAGTTTTTTGGTTTTTTGCTTATATCTCGAAATCAGTTACTCCTATCAATTTTTATCTTTTTACTAAAATTAAAGCTGCTAAAATTTCCTACAAAATAGTTATTTGCATTTTTCATGTAGAACTAACCATAAGCGAGATATAAGTTTGAAAATAATTAATATTTTAAAAAAAAGTGCTTTAACAGAAAATGTCTTATAATTTAAAATACGCTTAATTTATTTGGTCCAATACTTTATTAGAAGAAAAAGGAGGTGACATAAAAGTCACTGAAGTCTTCAGAGTCGTTTTTAAATGCTGCATTTTCGTGTTCGTCTCAAACATTGAAAACTGAATTATATTTTTATTCAGTAACAGTTACAGTTTTCTTATTGGTTTTTTG
>NC_087400.1:11855711-11920711 GCF_031307605.1 Tribolium castaneum
GAAGTTAGCAAACTTTAATTAAACAAGTGCAAATGCTAATACTTTGCCTTAAAATAACGATTTATGTGGTAATATGGTGTTTTGCATCTGTCCTATAAAAGTTTACTCGTTTCACTCCATTGAATCATTCGAAATAAATTATTTTGCCACAACAACAACGAAAATAATTTGTTTTTGTTTAAACTGTAACTTAAGTAGTTTTTATAAAACGAACTAAGACGTTTGGCATCTGTTTAGTGAAAGTTTTCTCGTTTGGGGGCATAAAATCGTTTGAAATTAACAGTTCTGGTCAAAACTATAACGTAAATTATTTCTTTGAGACGAAATTTAAAAATTTTCATTAAGTTTTATGCAAGTTTGCCCTATTCTAAGCAAAGGAGTAATCAGGATAAACTGCTTTTATCCAAAGTAATACATAATTTGCAGTTTTGAGCCAGAATAAAACGTTTTTAATCTTTTTAATGTAAGTTTTCGTGTTCAAAACAAAGGATCGTCTAAAATAAGCAGTTTCTGTCCAAACTGAAACGTAATTTGATTTTCTGTGCCTGAATAAGAGGTTTTCAGTTACTTTGATGTAAGGTTTCTTGTTTGTAACAATGAATAAACGAAAATAATTGGTTTTAATCCAAACTGTGACATAAATCGTTTTTCAAAGGCGAAATCAGACGTTTTGCCTCTGTTTAGTGAAAGTATACTGGTTTCAAAGCATAGAATCGTTTGAAATTAACAGTTCTCGTCAAAACTATAACGCAAATCTTTTGTTTTGTGCTAAAATAAGACGTTTTTAGTCTGTTTGATATGTTTTCTTGTTCAAAGCAAAATATTGTCGAAAATCAACCGTTTTTGTTTAAACTGATACAAAATTCGGTGGTTTGTGTCCGAATACAAAGTTTTCAGATTCTTTAATGTTAGGTTTGCTGCTTCAAACAAAGAATCAACGAAAATACTTTGTTTTAATACAAACTGCAATATAAAATGTCATTATAGGACAAAACATGATGTTTGGAATCTGTTTAATAAAAATTTACACTTTTGGAAGCATAGAATCATTCCAAATAAGCTATTCTCGTCATAACTATAATGTAATTAGTATTTTGTGCCAAAATACTGAGTTTTTGTTAGGATTAATAACAATTTAGTCTATTTTAGCAATGAAACGAATAGGATTAGCTGCCTTTATACAAAGTGATACATAAATTGCTCTTTTATGCCAGATTTATACGTTTTTAGTCTGCTCGATGTAAGTTTTCTTGTTCAAAGCAAAAGATCGTCTAAAATAAGCCGTTTTTGTTTGAACTGATGAACAATTCGGAGTAAGAGTCAACAAAAATAATTTGTTTTAATCCAAACTGATACTTTTTGTTTCTATAAGAGTCCTATAAGAGTCCGAGATACGCCGTTCTCGTCAAGTCTATAACGTAATTCGTTTTTTTGTGTCAGAATATGTGGCTTTAGTTACGCTTTATAAAAGTTTGCTCTTATGTAAACAAAGGAACAAACAGGATAAACTGCTTCTATTTAAAGTGATACATAATAAGCTCTTTTGTGACAGAATACGTTTTCTGTCTGTTTAATATAAGTTTTTAATAATAATAATAATAATAATAATAATAATAATAATAATAATAATAATAATAATGATAATAACAATAATAATAATAATAATAGTAATGGAAGTAAGCTTAGTTTTCTAAGCAAAAATGAGGCTTGTTTTGTGTGTTATATGAGCGTTTTCTCATTTCTATGCAAGAGATCATCTGTGATCTGTGTTTTTAGGCAAGAAAATGTCTAAAATTAATAACTCATTTTAAAACTGGTATTAAAACATTTACTATACAAAAGTTATAATCGGTTTTTAATAATAATAATAGTAATAATAATAATAATAATAATGAAAATAATAATAATAATAATAATAATAATAATATTAATAATAATATTAATAATAATAATAATAATAATAATAATAATAATAATAATAATAATACTTTTAATAAGGAAAAATGAAGCTTATTTTGTGTGTTACATGAGCGTTTTCTCATTTCTATGCAAGAGATCATCTGTGTGGCAAGAAATTGTCTAAAATTAATAACTCATTTCAAAACTGGTATAAAAACATTTACTATACAAAAGTTATAATCGGTTTTTAATACTAATAATATTAATAGTAATAATAATAAGAATAATAATAATAATAATAATAATAATAATAATACTTATAATAATGAATTTCTTTTTAAATTAAAGCTTAGTTTTTCTAAGCAAAAATGAAGCTTATTTTGTGTGTTATATGAGCGTATTCTCATTTCTGTGCAAGAGATCATCTGTGATCTGTGTTTTTAGGCAAGAAATTGTCAAAAATTAATAACTCATTTTAAAACTGGTATAAAAACATTTACTATACAAAAGTTAATAATAATAGTAATAATAATAACACTAATAATAATAATAATAATAATAATAATAATAATAATAGTAATAGTAATAAAAGTAATAATAATAATAATAGTACTTTTAATAAGGTTTATTTTGTGTGTTACATGAGCGTTTTCTCATTTCTATGCAAAAGATCATGTGTGATCTGTGTTTTTAGGCAATCTAAGCCAATTTATAGTTTATAGGCAAAAAATTGTCTAAAATTAATAACTCATTTTAAAACTGGTATAAAAACATTTACTATACAAAAGTTAATAATAATAATAATAATAATAATAATAATAATAATAATAATAACAACAATAATATTAATAATAATAATAGTAATAGTAATAAAGGTAATAATAATAATAAGACTTTTAATAAGGAAAAATGAAGTTTATTTTGTGTGTTACATGAGCGTTTTCTCATTTCTATGGAAAAGATCATGTGTGATCTGTGTTTTTGGCACTCTAAACCATTTTATAGTTTTAGGCAAGAAATTGTCAAACATTAATCACTCATTTTAAAACTGGTATAAAAACATTTACTATACAAAACTTATAATCGGTTTTTAATAATAATAATAATAATAATAATAATAATAATAATAATAATAATAATAATAATAATAATAATAATAATAATAATAATAATAATAATAATAATTATAATAATTGTAATAATGATTTTCTTTCTAAATTAACGCTTAGTTTTTCTAAGCAAAAATGAAGCTTATTTTGTGTTATCTAAGCGTTCTCTCATTTCTACGCAAGAGATCATCTGTGATCTGTGTTTTTAGGCAAGAAATTGTCTAAAATTAATAACTCATTTTAAAACTGGTATAAAAACATTTACTATACACAAGTTATAATCGGTTTTTAATAATAATAATAATAATAATAATAATTTAATAACAAAAACATTAATAATAATAATACTAATAGTACTAAATTTGCTTATATGCAAACGCTTAATTAAGGTAACAGTTGTTTGGTTTCTTGCTTATATCTCGAAAACAGTTACTCTTATCAATTTTTATCTCTTTACTAAAATTAAAGCTGCTAAAATTTCCTACAAAATAGTTATTTGCATTTTTCATGTAGGACTAACCATAAGCGAGATTTAAGTTTGAAAATAATTAATATTTAAAAAAAAAGTGCTTTAACAGAAAATGACTTGTGATTTAAGATACACTTAATTTATTGGGTCCAATACTTTATTAGAAGAAAAAGGAGGTGACATAAAAGTCACTGAAGTCTTCAGAGTCGTTTTTAAATGCTGCATTTTTGTCTTCGTCTCAAACATTAAAAACTGAATTACATTTTTGTTCAGTAACAGTTACAATTTTCTTATTGCTTTTTTGCTTATATCTCGAAAACAGTTACTCCTATCAATTTTTATCTTTTTTTCAAAATTAAAGCTGATAAAATTTGCTACAAAATAGTTATTTGCATTTTTCTTGTAGGACCAACCATAAGCGAGTTATAGAGTTAGATATAAATAATATTTAACAAAAATTTGCTTTAAAATAAAATGTTTGAATAACTGAAATTAAACTAAATTAATTGTGTCTAACACTTTAGTGGAGGAAAAAGGAGACGACATAAAAGTCACTAAAGGTTTCAGAGTCGTCTGTAGTCGTCATATTAATAACAATAACATTAATAATAATAATACTAATAGTACTAAATTTGCTTATATGCAAACGCTTAATTAAGGTAACAGTTTTTTGGTTTCTTGCTTATATCTCGAAATCAGTTACTCCTATCAATTTTTATCTTTTTACTAAAATTAAAGCTGATAAAATTTCCTACAAAATAGTTATTTGCATTTTTTATGTAGGACTAACCATAAGCGAGATATAAGTATGAAAATAATTAATATTTAAAAAAAAGTGCTTTAACAGAAAATGTCTTGTGATTTAAAATACACTTAATTTATTGGATCCAATACTTTATTAGAAGAAAAAGGAGGTGACATAAAAATCACTGAAGTCTTCAGAGTCGTTTTTAAATGCTGCATTTTCGACTTCCTCTCAAACATTGAAAACTGAATTACATTTTTGTTCAGTAACTGTCACAGTTTTCACTTTGGTTTTTTGCTTATATCTCGAAAACCGTTATTCCTATCAAATTTTATCTTTTTTTCAAAATTAAAGCTGAAAAAATTTCTTACAAAATAGTTATTTGCAAATTTCCTGTAGGACCAACCATAGGCGAGTTATAGAGTTGGATATAAATAATATTTAACAAAAATTTGCTATAAAATAAAATGTTTGAAAAACCGAAATTAAACTAAATTAATTGGATCTAACACTTTAGTAGGGAAAAAAGGAGAAGACATAAAAGTCACCAAAGTCTTCAGAGACGTTTTTAGTCGTCATATTAAAAACAATGACAATAATAATAATAATACTAATAGTACAAAATTTGCTTATATGCAAGCGCTTAATTAAGGTAACAGTTTTTTGGTTTCTTGCTTATATCTCGAAAACAGTTACTCCTATCAATTTTTATCTTTTTACTAAAATTAAAGCTGACAAAATTTTCTACAAAATAGTTATTTGCATTTTTCATGTAGGACTAACCATAAGCGAGTTATAGAGTTGGATATAAATAATTTTTAACAAAAATTTGCTTTAAAATAAAATGTGTAAAAAACTGAAATTAAACTAAATTAATTGGGTCTAACACTTTAGTAGTAATTCGTTTTTTTGTGTCAGAATATGTGGCTTTAGTTACGCTTTATAAAAGTTTGCTCTTATGTACGTCATAGACTTGACGAGAACGGCGTATCTCGGACTCTTATAGGACTCTTCTAGAAACAAAAAGTATCAGTTTGAAGTAAAACAAATTATTTTTGTTGACTCTTAGTCCGAATTGTTTATCAGTTCAAACAAAAACGGCTTATTTTAGACGTTATTACTACTATTATTATTATTTTTATTACTATTATTATTATTATTATTATTATTATTACTATAATTATTATTATTATTATTATTATTATTATTATTATTATTATTATTATTATTATTATTATTATTATTATTATTATTATTATTATTATTATTATTATTTTTATTAATATTATTATTATTATTACTATTATTATTAATAAAAACCGATTATAACTTTTGTATAGTAAATGTTTTTATACCAGTTTTAAAATGAGTTATTAATTTTAGATAATTTCTTGCCTAAAAACACAGATCACAAATGATCTCTTGCATAGAAATGAGAAAACGCTCAGATAACACAAAATAAGCTTCATTTTTGCTTAGAAAAACTAAGCTTTAATTTAGAAAGAAATTCATTATAAGTATTATTATTATTATTATTACTTTTATTACTATTATTATTATTATTATTATTATTATAATTATAATAATAATAATAATAATAATTATTATTATTATTATTATTATTATTAAAAACCGATTATAACTTTTGTATAGTAAATGTTTTTATACCAGTTTTAAAATGAGTAATTAATTTTAAACAATTTCTTGCCTAAAAACACAGATCACAGATGATCTCTTGCATAGAAATGAGAAAACGCTCATATAACACACAAAATAAGCTTCATTTTTGCTTAAAAAACTAAGCTTTCCTTTATTACTATTATTATTATTTTTATTTCTATTATTATTATTATTATTTTTATTATTAAAATCTTCTATTAAACAGACAGAAAACGTCGTATTCTGTCACAAATGAGCTAATTATGTATCACTTTAAATAGAAGCAGTTTATCCTGTTAGTTTCTTTGCTTACATAAGAGGAAACTTTTATAAAGCGTAACAAAAGCCACATATTCTGACACAAAAAAACGAATTACGTTATAGACTTGACGAGAACGGCGTATCACGGACTCTTATAGGACTCTTATAGAAACAAAAAGTATCAGTTTGGATTAAAACAAATTATTTTTATTCACTCTTAGTCCGAATTGTTCATCAGTTCAAACAAAAACGGCTTATTTTAGACGTTATTACTACTATTATTATTATTTTTATTACTATTATTATTATTATTATTATTATTATCATTATTATTATTATTATTATTATTATTATTATTATTATTATTATTATTATTATTATTATTATTATTATTATTATTATTATTAATATTCTTATTATTATTACTATTATTATTAATAAAAACCGATTATAACTTTTGTATAGTAAATGTTTTTATACCAGTTTTAAAATGAGTTATTAATTTTAGACAATTTCTTGCCTAAAAACACAGATCACAAATGATCTCTTGCATAGAAATGAGAAAACGCTCAGATAACACAAAATAAGCTTCATTTTTGCTTAGAAAAACTAAGCTTCAATTTAGAAAGAAATTCATTATAAGTATTATTATTATTATTATTATTACTTTTATTACTATTATTATTATTATTATTATTGTTATTATTATTATTATTATTATTATTATTATTACTCTTAATATTATTAGTATTAAAAACCGATTATAACTTTTGTATAGTAAATGTTTTTATACCAGTTTTGAAATGAGTTATTAATTTTAGACAATTTCTTGCCTAAAAACACAGATCACAGATGATCTCTTGCATAGAAATGAGAAAACGCTCATATAACACACAAAATAAGCTTCATTTTTGCTTAAAAAACTAAGCTTTCCTTTATTACTATTATTATTATTTTTATTACTATTATTATTATTATTGTTATTACTATTATTATTATTATTATTATTATTATTATTATTATTATTATTAATATTATTTTTATTTTTATTATTAAAAACTTATATTAAACAGACAGAAAACGTCGTATTCTGTCACAAATGAGCTAATTATGTATCACTTTAAATAGAAGCAGTTTATCCTGTTAGTTTCTTTGCTTACATAAGAGCAAACTTTTGCAAAGCGTAACTAAAACCACATATTCTGACACAAAAAAACGAATTACGTTATAGACTTGACGAGAACGGCGTATCTCGGACGATTCTATGCTTCGACACAAATATATTTTTATATTCAATGGATGCAAAATCTTATATTTTGTCTTATAGGAACAAAAAGTATCAGTTTGTATTAAAACAAATTATTTTTGTTGACTCTCAATCCGAAATGTTCATCAGTTCAAACAAAAACGGCTTATTTTAGACGATCTTTTGCTTTGAACAAGAAAACTTACATCGAACAGACTAAAAACGTATAATTCTAGAATAGTCTTGCCTAAAAACACAGATCACAGATGATCTCTTGCATAGAAATGAGAAAACGCTCATGTAACTCACAAAATAAACTATATTTTTTCATATTAAAAGTATTATTATTATTATTTTATTACTATTATTATTATTATTATTATTATTATTATTATTATTATTTTTATTAACTTTTGTATAGTAAATGTTTTTATACCAGTTTTGAAATGAGTTATTAATTTTAGACAATTTCTTGCCTAAAAACACAGATCACAGATGATCTCTTGCATAGAAATGAGAAAACGCTTATGTAACACACAAAATAAGCTTCATTTTTCCTTGTTAAAAGTATTATTATTATTATTACTTTTATTACTATTACTATTATTATTATTATTTTATTATTATTATTATTATTATTATTATTATTATTATTATTATTATTATTATTATTATTATTATTCAAGAAAACTTACATCGAACAGACTAAAAACGTATAAATCTTGCATAAAAAAGCAATTTATGTATCACTTTGTATAAAGGCAGCTAATCCTATTCGTTTCATTGCTAAAATAGACTAAATTGTTATTAATCCTAACAAAAACGCAGTATTTTGGCACAAAATACTAATTACATTATAGTTATGACGAGAATAGCTTATTTGGAATGATTCTATGCTTCCAAACGAGTAAATTTTTATTAAACAAATGCCAAACATCATGTTTTGTCCTATAATGACATTTTATATTGCAGTTTGTATTAAAACAAAGTATTTTCGTTGATTCTTTGTTTGAAACAGCAAACCTAACATTAAAGAATCTGAAAACTTTGTATTCGGACACAAACCACCGAGTTTTGTATCAGTTTAGACAAAAACGGTTGATTTTCGACAATATTTTGCTTTGAACAAGAAAACTTATATCAAACAGACTAAAAACGTCTTATTTTAGCACAAAACAAAAGATTTGCGTTATAGTCTTGACGAGAACTGTTAATTTCAAACGATTCTATGCTTTGAAACCAGTATACTTTTACTTAACAGAGGCAAAACGTCTGATTTCGCCTTTGAAAAACGATTTATGTCACAGTTTGGATTAAAACCAATTATTTTCGTTTATTCATTGTTACAAACAAGAAACCTTACATCAAAGAAACTGAAAACCTCTTATTCAGACACAGAAAATCAAATTACGTTTCAGTTTGGACAGAAACTGCTTATTTTAGACGATCCTTTCTTTTGAACACGAAAACTTACATTAAAAAGATTAAAAACGTCTTATTCTGGCTCAAAACTGCAAATTATGTATTACTTTGGATAAAAGCAGTTTATCCTGATTACTCCTTTGCTTAGAATAGGGCAAACTTGCATAAAACATAATGAAAACTTTAAATTTCGTCTCAAAGAAATAATTTACGTTATAGTTTTGACCAGAACTGTTAATTTCAAACGATTTTATGCCCCCAAACGAGAAAACTTTCACTAAACAGATGCCAAACGTCTTAGTTCGTTTTATAAAAACTACTTAAGTTACAGTTTAAACAAAAACAAATTATTTTCGTTGTTGTTGTGGCAAAATAATTTATTTCGAATGATTCAATGGAGCGAAACGAGAAAACTTTTATAGGACAGATGCAAAACACCATATTACCACATAAATCGTCATTTTAAAGCAAAGTATTAGCTTTTGCACTTGTTTAATTAAAGTTTGCTAACTTCGAAGAATGTAATCGTCCGAAATATTTTTTTTTGTCAAAAATATAACGTAATTTGTTCTTTTGAGCTTGAATATAGAGTTTTCATTACGTTTTATAGTAGTTTACTCTACTCTAAGCATAGAATCAAACAGAGTAACCGCTTTTGTTAAAACTGATACATAATTTGCTCTTATTTTCGAGAATAAAACGTTTTCAATGTTTGATAAAATTTTTCTTGTTTATAGCAAGGAATCGTTTAAAATTAGCTGTATTTGCCTAAACTGATACGTAATTCGATATTTGTGCATGGATACGAAATTTTCAGTTACTTTGACGTAAAATTTCTTGTTGCAAAAGGTAATACTTTATATGGTAATATGTGGTTTTGCATCTGCCTCATAAAAGTTCATTCGTTTCCAATCATAAAATCGCTTGAAATTAACAGTGCTGGTCAAAACTATTACGTAAATTATTTCTTTAAGACGAAATTTAAAGTTTTTATTAAGTTTTATACAAGTTTACTCTATTCTAAGTAAAGGAGTAATCAGGATAAATTGCTTTTATCTAGAGTAATATATAATTTGCAGATTTCAGCCAGAATAAGACGTTTTTAATCTTTTTAATGTAAGTTTTCGTGTTCAAAACAAAGGATCGTCTAAAATAAGCAGTTTTTGTCCAGACTGAAACGTAATTCGAATTTCTGTGCCTGAATAAGGAGTTTTCAGTTTCTTTGATGTAAGGTTTCTTGTTTGTAACAATGAATAAAAGAAAATAATTGGTTTTAATCCAAACTGTGACAAAAATCGTTTTTCAAAGGCGAAATCAGACGTTTTGCCTCTGTTTAGTGAAAGTATACTGGTTTCAAAGCATAGAATCGTTTGAAATTAACAGTTCTCGTCAAGACTATAACGCAAATCTTTTGTTTTGTGCTAAAATAAGACGTTTTTAGTCTGTTTGATATAAGTTTTCTTGTTCAAAGCAAAATATTGTCGAAAATCAACCGTTTTTGTCTAAACTGATACAAAATTCGGTGGTTTGTGTCCGAATACAAAGTTTTCAGATTCTTTAATGTTAGGTTTGCTGCTTCAAACAAAGAATCAACGAAAATACTTTGTTTTAATACAAACTGCAATATAAAATGTCATTATAGGACAAAACATGATGTTTGGCATCTGTTTAATAAAAATTTACTCGTTTGGAAGCATAGAATCATTCCAAATAAGCTATTCTCGTCATAACTATAATGTAATTAGTACTTTGTGCCAAAATACTGCGTTTTTGTTAGGATTAATAACAATTTAGTCTATTTTAGCAATGAAACAAATAGGATTAGCTGCCTTTATACAAAGTGATACATAAATTGCTCTTTTATGCCAGATTTATACGTTTTTAGTCTGTTCGATGTAAGATTTCTTGTTCAAAGCAAAAGATCGTCTAAAATAAGCCGTTTTTGTTTGAACTGATGAACAATTCGGACTAAGAGTCAACAAAAATAATTTGTTTTAATACAAACTGATACTTTTTGTTTCTATAAGAGTCCTACAAGAGTCCGAGATACGCCGTTCTCGTCAAGTCTATAACGTAATTCGTTTTTTTGTGTCAGAATATGTGGCTTTAGTTACGCTTTATAAAAGTTTGCTCTTATGCAAGCAAAGGAACAAACAGGATAAACTGCTTCTATTTAAAGTGATACATAATAAGCTCTTTTGTGACAGAATACGTTTTCAGTCTGTTTAATATAAGTTTTTAATAATAATAATAATAATAATAATAATAATAATACTAATAATAATAATAATAATAATAATAATAATAATAATAATAATAATAATAATGATAATAACAATAATAATAATAATAATAGTAATGAAAGTAAGTTTAGTTTTCTAAGCAAAAATGAAGCTTGTTTTGTGTGTTATATGAGCGTTTTCTCATTTCTATGGAAGAGATCATCTGTGATCTGTGTTTTTAGGCAAGAAAATGTCTAAAATTAATAACTCATTTTAAAACTGGTATAAAAACATTTACTATACAAAAGTTAATAATAATAATAATAATAGTAATATTAATAATAATAATAATAATAATAATAATAATAATAATAATAATAATAATAATAATAATAATAATAATAATAATAACAATAATAATAATAATAGTAATAGTAATAGTAATAAAAGTAATAATAATAATAATACTTTTAATAAGGAAAAATGAAGCTTATTTTGTGTGTTACATGAGCGTTTTCTCATTTCTATGCAAGAGATCATCTGTGATCTGTGTTTTTAGGCAAGAAGTTGTCTAAAATTAATAACTCATTTCAAAACTGGTATAAAAACATTTACTATACAAAAGTTATGATCGGTTTTTAATACTAATAATATTAATAGTAGTAATAATAATAATAATAATAATAATAATAATAATAATAATAATAATAATAATAATAATAATAATAATAATAATAATACTTTTAATAAGGAAAAATGAAGCTTATTTTGTGTGTTACATGAGCGTTTTCTCATTTCTATGCAAGAGATCATCTGTGATCTGTGTTTTTAGGCAAGTAATTGTCTAAAATTAATAACTCATTTCAAAACTGGTATAAAAACATTTACTATACAAAAGTTATGATCGGTTTTTAATACTAATAATATTAATAGTAATAATAATAATAATAATAATAATAATAATAATAATAATAATAATAATAATAATAATAATAATAATAATAATAATAATAATAATAATAATAATAATAATAATAATAAGTAATAGTAATAATAATAATAACAAAAATAATAATAATAGTAGTAATAAAAGTAAGCTTAGTTTTCTAAGCAAAAATAAAGCTTATTTTGTGTGTTATATGAGCGTTTTCTCATTTCTATGCAAGAGATCATCTGTGATCTGTGTTTTTAGGCAAGAAATTGTCTAAAATTAATAACTCATTTTAAAACTGGTATAAAAACATTTAGTATACAAAAGTTAATGAAAATAATAATAATAAAAATAGTAATAAAAATAATAATAATAATACTTTTAATAAGGAAAAATGAAGTTTATTTTGTGAGTTACATGAGCGTTTTCTCATTTCTATGTAAAAGATCATGTGTGATCTGTGTTTTTAGGCAATCTAAGCCATTTTATTGTTTTTAGACAAGAAATTGGCTAAAATTAATCACTCATTTTAAAACTGGTATAAAAACATTTACTATACAAAAGTTATAATCGGTTTTTAATAATAATAATAATAATAATAATAATAATAATAATAATAATAATAATAATAATAATAATAATAATAATAATAATACTTATAATAATGAATTTCTTTTTAAATTAAAGCTTAGTTTTTCTAAGCAAAAATGAAGCTTATTTTGTGTGTTATATGAGCGTATTCTCATTTCTGTGCAAGAGATCATCTGTGATCTGTGTTTTTAGGCAAGAAATTGTCTAAAATTAATAACTCATTTTAAAACTGGTATAAAAACATTTACTATACAAAAGTTAATAATAATAATAATAATAATAACACTAATAATAATAATAATAATAATAATAATAATAATAATAATAGTAATAGTAATAAAAGTAATAATAATAATAAAAATAATACTTTTAATAAGGAAAAATGAAGTTTATTTTGTGTGTTACATAAGCGTTTTCTCATTTCTATGCAAAATATCATGTGTGATCTGTGTTTTTAGGCAATCTAAGACAATTTATAGTTTATAGGCAAGAAATTGTCTAAAATTAATAACTCATTTTAAAGCTGGAAAAAAAACATTTTCTATACAAAAGTTAATAATAATAATAATAATAATAATAATAATAACAATAATATTAATAATAATAATAATAATAATAATAATAATAATAATAATAATAATAATAACAACAATAATATTAATAATAATAATAGTAATAGTAATAAAAGTAATAATAATAATAATACTTTTAATAAGGAAAAATGAAGTTTATTTTGTGTGTTACATGAGCGTTTTCTCATTTCTATGGAAAAGATCATGTGTGATCTGTGTTTTTGGCACTCTAAGCCATTTTATAGTTTTAGGCAAGAAATTGTCAAACATTAATCACTCATTTTAAAACTGGTATAAAAACATTTACTATACAAAACTTATAATCGGTTTTTAATAATAATAATAATAATTATTATTATAATAATAATAATAATAATAATAATAATAATAATAATAATAATAATAATAATAATAATTATAATAACAATAATACTAATAGTAATAAAAATAATAACAATAATAATAAAAATAATAATAATAATAATAATACTTATAATAATGACTTTCTTTCTAAATTAACGCTTAGTTTTTCTAAGCAAAAATAAAGCTTATTTTGTGTTATCTAAGCGTTTTCTCATTTCTACGCAAGAGATCATCTGTGATCTGTGTTTTTAGGCAAGAAATTGTCTAAAATTAATAACTCATTTTAAAACTGAGTACTAAATTTGCTTATATGCAAACGCTTAATTAAGGTAACAGTTTTTTGGTTTCTTGTTTATATCTCGAAAACAGTTACACTTATCAATTTTTATTTTTTTACTAAAAGTAAAGCTGATAAAATTTGCTACAAAATAGTTATTTGCATTTTTCTTGTAGAACCAACCATAAGCGAGTTATAGAGTTGGATATTAATAATATTTAACAAAAATTTGCTTTAAAATAAAATGTTTGAAAATCTGAAATTAAACTAAATTAATTGTGTTAATATGACGACTAAAAACAACTTTGAAGACTTTGGTGATTTTTATGTCTTTTCCTTTTTTCTCTACTAAAATGCTAGACCCAATTAATTTAGTTTAATTTCAGTTTTTCAAACATTTTATTTTAAAGCATATTTTTGTTGAATATTATTAATATCCAACTTTATAACTCGCTTATGGTTGATCCTACAAGAAAAATGCAAATAACTATTTTGTTGTAAATTTTATCAGCTTTAATGTTAGTAAATAGATAAAAATTGATAGGAGTAACTGTTTTCGAGATATAAGCAAGAAACCAAAAAACTGTTACCTTAATTAAGCGCATGCATATAAGCAAATTTAGTACTATAAGTATTATTATTATTAACGTTATTGTTATTAATATGACGACTAAAAACAACTTTGAAGACTTTGGTGATTTTTATGTCTTCTCCTTTTTTCTCTACTAAAGTGTTAGACCCAATTAATTTAGTTTAATTTCGGTTTTTCAAACATTTTATTTTAAAGCAAATTTTTGTTAAAGATTATTTATATCCAACTCTATAACTCGCCTATGGTTTGTCCTACAGGAAATTTGCAAATAACTATTTTGTAGGAAATTTTATCCGCTTTAATTTTGAAAAAAAGATAAAATTTGATAGGGGTAACGGTTTTTGAGATATAAGCAAAAAACCAAAGTGAAAACTGTTACAGTTACTGAACAATAATGTAATACAGTTTTCAATGTTTGAGACGAAGTCGAAGATGCAGCATTTAAAAACGACTCTAAAGACTTCAGTGACTTTTATGTCACCTCCTTTTTCCTCTAATAAAGTGTTGGACCCAATAAATTAAGTGTATTTTAAATCACAAGACATTTTCTGTTAAAGCACTGTTTTTTAAATATTAATTATTGTCAATCATATATCTCGCTTATGGTTAGTCCTACATGAAAAATGCAAATAACTAATTTGTAGGAAATTTTGTCAGCTTTAATTTTAGTAAAGAGATAAAAATTGATAGGAGTAACTGTTTTCGAGATATAAGCAAGAAACCAAAAAACTGTTACCTTAATTAAGCGTTTGCATATAAGCAAATTTAGTACTATTAGTATTATTATTATTAATGGTATTGTTATTAATATGACGACTAAAAACGACTCTGAAACTTTTAGTGACTTTTATGTCTTCTCCTTTTTCCTCTACTAAAGTGTTAGACCCAATTAATTTAGTTTAATTTAAGTTATTCAAACATTTTATTTTAAAGCAAATTTTTGTTAAAGAATATTTATATCCAACTCTATAACTCGCTTATGGTTGGTCTTACAAAAGAAATGCAAATAACTATTTTGTAGGAAATTTTATCAGCTTTAATTTTTAAAGAAAGATGAAAATTGATAGGAGTAACTGTTTTCGAGATATAAGCAAGAAACCAAAAAACTCTTACCTTAATTAAGCGCTTGCATATAAGCAAATTTAGTACTATTAGTATTATTATTATTAATGTTATTGTTATTAATATGACGACTAAAGACGACTCTGAAAACTTTAGTGACTTTTATGTCTCCTCCTTTTTCCTCTACTAAAATGCTAGACACAATTAATTTAGTTTAATTTCAGTTTTTCAAACATTTTATTTTAAAGCAAATTTTTGTTGAATATTATTAATATCCAACTCTATAACTCGCTTATGGTTGATCCTACAAGAAAAATGCAAATCACTATTTTGTTGCAAATTTTATCAGCTTTATTATTAGTAAAAAGATAAAAATTGATAGGAGTAACTGTTTTCGAGATATAAGCAAGAAACCAAAAAACTCTTACCTTAATTAAGCGCTTGCATATAAGCAAATTTAGTACTATTAGTATTATTATTATTAATGTTATTGTTATTAATATGACGACTAAAGACGACTCTGAAAACTTTAGTGACATTTATGTCTCCTCCTTTTTCCTCTACTAAAATGCTAGACCCAATTAATTTAGTTTAATTTCGGTTTTTCAAACATTTTATTTTAAAGCAAATTTTTGTTAAAGATTATTTATATCCAACTCTATAACTCGCCTATGGTTCGTCCTACAGGAAATTTGCAAATAACTATTTTGTAGGAAATTTTATCCGCTTTAATTTTGAAAAAAAGATAAAATTTGATAGGAGTAACGGTTTTCGAGATATAAGCAAAAAACCAAAGTGAAAACTGTTACAGTTACTGAACAAAAATGCAATACAGTTTTCAATGTTTGAGACGAAGTCGAAGATGCAGCATTTAAAAACGACTCTAAAGATTTCAGTGACTTTTATGTCACCTCCTTTTTCTTCTAATAAAGTGTTGGACCCAATAAATTAAGTGTATTTTAAATCACAAGACATTTTCTGTTAAAGCACTTTTTTTTTAAATATTAATTATTTTCAATCATATATCTCGCTTATGGTTAGTCCTACATGAAAAATGCAAATAACTATTTTGTTGGAAATTTTGTCAGCTTTAATTTTAGTGAAGAGATAAAAATTGATAGGAGTAACTGTTTTCGAGATATAAGCAAGAAACCAAACAACTGTTACCTTAATTAAGCGTTTGCATATAAGCAAATTTAGTACTATTAGTATTATTATTATTAATGTTATTGTTATTAATATGACGACTAAAGACGACTCTGAAACCTTTAGTGACTTTTATGTCTTCTCCTTTTTCCTCTACTAAAGTGTTAGACCCAATTAATTTAGTTTAATTTCAGTTATTCAAACATTTTATTTTAAAGCAAATTTTTGTTAAAGAATATTTATATCCAACTCTATAACTCGCTTATGGTTGGTCCTACAAAAGAAATGCGAATAACTATTTTGTAGAAAATTTTATCTGCTTTAATTTTTAAAGAAAGATAAAAATTGATAGGAGTAACTGTTTTCGAGATATAAGCAAGAAACCAAAAACTGTTACCTTAATTAAGCGCTTGTATATAAGCAAATTTAGTACTATTAGTATTATTATTATTAATGTTATTGTTATTAATATGACGACTAAAAACAACTTTGAAGACTTTGGTGATTTTTATGTCTTCTCCTTTTTTCTCTACTAAAGTGTTAGACCCAATTAATTTAGTTTAATTTCGGTTTTTCAAACATTTTATTTTAAAGCAAATTTTTGTTAAAGATTATTTATATCCAACTCTATAACTCGCCTATGGTTCGTCCTACAGGACATTTGCAAATAACTATTTTGTAGGAAATTTTATCCGCTTTAATTTTGAAAAAAAGATAAAATTTGATAGGAGTAACGGTTTTCGAAATATAAGCAAAAAACCAAAGGGAAAACTGTTACAGTTACTGAACAAAAATGTAATACAGTTTTTAATGTTTGAGACGAAGTCGAAGATGCAGCATTTAAAAACGACTCTAAAGACTTCAGTGACTTTTATGTCACCTCCTTTTTCCTCTAATAAAGTGTTGGACCCAATAAATTAAGTGTATTTTAAATCACAAGACATTTTCTGTTAAAGCACTTTTTTTTTAAATATTAATTATTGTCAATCATATATCTCGCTTATGGTTAGTCCTACATGAAAAATGCAAATAACTATTTTGTAGGAAATTTTGTCAGCTTTAATTTTAGTAAAGAGATAAAAATTGATAGGAGTAACTGTTTTCGAGATATAAGCAAGAAACCAAAAAACTGTTACCTTAATTAAGCGTTTGCATATAAGCAAATTTAGTACTATTAGTATTATTATTATTAATGTTATTGTTATTAATATGACGACTAAAAACAACTTTAAAGACTTTGGTGATTTTTATGTCTTCTCCTTTTTTCTCTACTAAAGTGTTAGACCCAATTAATTTAGTTTAATTTCGGTTTTTCAAACATTTTATTTTAAAGCAAATTTTTGTTAAAGATTATTTATATCCAACTCTATAACTCGCTTATGGTTGGTCCTACAAAAGAAACGCGAATAACTATTTTGTAGAAAATTTTATCAGCTTTAATTTTTAAAGAAAGATAAAAATTGATAGGAGTAACTGTTTTCGAGATATAAGCAAAAAACCAAAAAACTCTTACCTTAATTAAGCGCTTGCATATAAGCAAATTTAGTACTATTAGTATTATTACTATTAATGTTATTGTTATTAATATGACGACTAAAAACAACTTTGAAGACTTTGGTGATTTTTATGTCTTCTCCTTTTTTCTCTACTAAAGTGTTAGACCCAATTAATTTAGTTTAATTTCGGTTTTTCAAACATTTTATTTTTAAGCAAATTTTTGTTAAAGATTATTTATATCCAACTCTATAACTCGCCTATGGTTCGTCCTACAGGACATTTGCAAATAACCATTTTGTAGGAAATTTTATCCGCTTTAATTTTGAAAAAAAGATAAAATTTGATAGGAGTAACGGTTTTCGAAATATAAGCAAAAAACCAAAGTGAAAACTGTTACAGTTACTGAACAAAAACGTAATACAGTTTTCAATGTTTGAGACGAAGTCGAAGATGCAGCATTTAAAAACGACTCTAAAGACTTCAGTGACTTTTATGTCACCTCCTTTTTCCTCTAATAAAGTGTTAGACCCAATAAATTAAGTGTATTTTAAATCACAAGACATTTTCTGTTAAAGCACTTTTTTTTAAATATTAATTATTTTCAATCATATATCTCGCTTATAGTTAGTCCTACATAAAAAATGCAAATAACTATTTTGTAGGAAATTTTGTCAGCTTTAATTTTAGTAAAGAGATAAAAATTGATAGGAGTAACTGTTTTCGAGATATAAGCAAGAAACCAAAAAACTGTTACCTTAATTAAGCGCATGCATATAAGCAAATTTAGTACTATAAGTATTATTATTATTAATGTTATTGTTATTAATATGACGACTAAAGACGACTCTGAAAACTTTAGTGACTTTTATGTCTCCTCCTTTTTCCTCTACTAAAATGCTAGACCCAATTGATTTAGTTTAATTTCAGTTTTTCAAACATTTTATTTTAAAGCAAATTTTTGTTGAATATTATTAATATCCAACTCTATAACTCGCTTATGGTTGATCCTACAAGAAAAATGCAAATAACTATTTTGTTGCAAATTTTATCAGCTTTATTATTAGTAAAAAAATAAAAATTGATAGGAGTAACTGTTTTCGAGATATAAGCAAGAAACCAAAAAACTCTTACCTTAATTAAGCGCTTGCATATAAGCAAATTTAGTACTATTAGTATTATTATTATTAATGTTATTGTTATTAATATGACGACTAAAAACAACTTTGAAGACTTTGGTGATTTTTATGTCTTCTCCTTTTTTCTCTACTAAAGTGTTAGACCCAATTAATTTAGTTTAATTTCGGTTTTTCAAACATTTTATTTTAAAGCAAATTTTTGTTAAAGATTATTTATATCCAACTCTATAACTCGCCTATGGTTCGTCCTACAGGACATTTGCAAATAACTATTTTGTAGGAAATTTTATCCGCTTTAATTTTGAAAAAAAGATAAAATTTGATAGGAGTAACGGTTTTCGAAATATAAGCAAAAAACCAAAGTAAAAACTGTTACAGTTACTGAACAAAAATGTAATACAGTTTTCAATGTTTGAGACGAAGTCGAAGATGCAGCATTTAAAAACGACTCTAAAGACTTCAGTGACTTTTATGTCACCTCCTTTTTCCTCTAATAAAGTGTTGGACCCAATAAATTAAGTGTATTTTAAATCACAAGACATTTTCTGTTAAAGCACTTTTTTTTAAATATTAATTATTTTCAATCATATATCTCGCTTATGGTTAGACCTACATGAAAAATGCAAATAACTATTTTGTAGGAAATTTTGTCAGCTTTAATTTTAGTAAAGAGATAAAAATTGATAAGAGTAACTGTTTTCGAGATATAAGCAAGAAACCAAACAACTGTTACCTTAATTAAGCGTTTGCATATAAGCAAATTTAGTACTATTAGTATTATTATTATTAATGTTATTGTTATTAATATGACGCCTAAAAACAACTTTAAAGACTTTGGTGATTTTTATGTCTTCTCCTTTTTTCTCTACTAAAGTGTTAGACCCAATTAATTTAGTTTAATTTCGGTTTTTCAAACATTTTATTTTAAAGCAAATTTTTGTTAAAGATTATTTATATCCAACTCTATAACTCGCTTATGGTTGGTCCTACAAAAGAAATGCAAATAACTATTTTGTATGAAATTTTATCAGCTTTAATTTTTAAAGAAAGATAAAAATTGATAGGAGTAACTGTTTTCGAGATATAAGCAAGAAACCAAAAAACTGTTACCTTAATTAAGCGCATGCATATAAGCAAATTTAGTACTATAAGTATTATTATTATTAATGTTATTGTTATTAATATGACGACTAAAGAAAACTCTGAAAACTTTAGTGACTTTTATGTCTCCTCCTTTTTCCTCTACTAAAATGCTAGACCCAATTAATTTAGTTTAATTTCAGTTTTTCAAACATTTTATTTTAAAGCAAATTTTTGTTAAAAATTATTTATATCCAACTCTATAACTCGCCTATGGTTCGTCCTACAGGAAATTTGCACATAACTATTTTGTAGGAAATTTTATCCGCTTTAATTTTGAAAAAAAGATAAAATTTGATAAGAGTAACGGTTTTCGAGATATAAGTAAAAAACCAAAGTGAAAACTGATACAGTTACTGAACAAAAATGTAATACAGTTTTCAATGTTTGAGACGAATTCGAAGATGCAGCATTTAAAAACGACTCTAAAGACTTTAGTGACTTTTATGTCACCTCATTTTTCCTCTAATAAAGTGTTGGACCCAATAAATTAAGTGTATTTTAAATCACAAGACATTTTCTGTTAAAGCACTTTTTTTTTAAATATTAATTATTGTCAATCATATATCTCGCTTATGGTTAGTCCTACATGAAAAATGCAAATAACTATTTTGTAGGAAATTTTGTCAGCTTTAATTTTAGTAAAGAGATAAAAATTGATAGGAGTAACTGTTTTCGAGATATAAGCAAGAAACCAAAAAACTGTTACCTTAATTAAGCGTTTGCATATAAGCAAATTTAGTACTATTAGTATTATTATTATTAATGTTATTGTTATTAGTATGACGACAAAAAACAACTTTAAAGACTTTGGTGATTTTTATGTCTTCTCCTTTTTTCTCTACTAAAGTGTTAGACCCAATTAATTTAGTTTAATTTCGGTTTTTCAAACATTTTATTTTAAAGCAAATTTTTGTTAAAGATTATTTATATCCAACTCTATAACTCGCCTATGGTTCGTCCTACAGGAAATTTGCAAATAACTATTTTGTAGGAAATTTTATCCGCTTTAATTTTGAAAAAAAGATAAAATTTGATAAGAGTAACGGTTTTCGAGATATAAGCAAAAAACCAAAGTGAAAACTGTTACAGTTACTGAACAAAAATGTAATACAGTTTTCAATGTTTGAGACGAAGTCGAAGATGCAGCATTTAAAAACGACTCTAAAGACTTCAGTGACTTTTATGTCACCTCCTTTTTTCTCTAATAAAGTGTTGGACCCAATAAATTAAGTGTATTTTAAATCACAAGACATTTTCTGTTAAAGCACTTTTTTTTAAATATTAATTATTGTCAATCATATATCTCGCTTATGGTTAGTCCTACATGAAAAATGCAAATAACTATTTTGTAGGAAATTTTGTCAGCTTTAATGTTAGTAAAGAGATAAAAATTGATAGGAGTAACTGTTTTCGAGATAAAAGCAAGAAACCAAAAAACTGTTACCTTAATTAAGCGTTTGCATATAAGCAAATTTAGTACTATTAGTATTATTATTATTCATGTTATTGTTATTAATATGACGACTAACGACGACTCTGAAACCTTTAGTGACTTTTATGTCTTCTCCTTTTTCCTCTACTAAAGTGTTAGACCCAATTAATTTAGTTTAATTTCAGTTATTCAAACATTTTATTTTAAAGCAAATTTTTGTTAAAGAATATTTATATCCAACTCTATAACTCGCTTATGGTTGGTCTTACAAAAGAAATGCGAATAACTATTTTGTAGGAAATTTTATCAGCTTTAATTTTTAAAGAAAGATAAAAATTGATAGGAGTAACTGTTTTCGAGATATAAGCAAGAAACCAAAAACTGTTACCTTAATTTAGCGCTTGTATATAAGCAAATTTAGTACTATTAGTATTATTATTATTAATGTTATTGTTATTAATATGACGACTAAAAACAACTTTGAAGACTTTGGTGATTTTTATGTCTTCTCCTTTTTTCTCTACTAAAGTGTTAGACCCAATTAATTTAGTTTAATTTCGGTTTTTCAAACATTTTATTTTAAAGCAAATTTTTGTTAAAGATTATTTATATCCAACTCTATAACTCGCCTATGGTTCGTCCTACAGGGCATTTGCAAATAACTATTTTGTAGGAAATTTCATCCGCTTTAATTTTGAAAAAAAGATAAAATTTGATAGGAGTAACGGTTTTCGAAATATAAGCAAAAAACCAAAGTAAAAACTGTTACAGTTACTGAACAAAAATGTAATACAGTTTTCAATGTTTGAGACGAAGTCGAAGATGCAGCATTTAAAAACGACCCTAAAGACTTCAGTGACTTTTATGTCACCTCCTTTTTCCTCTAATAAAGTGTTGGACCCAATAAATTAAGTGTATTTTAAATCACAAGACATTTTCTGTTAAAGCACTTTTTTTTTAAATATTAATTATTTTCAATCATATATCTCGCTTATGGTTAGTCCTACATGAAAAATGCAAATAACTATTTTGTAGGAAATTTTGTCAGCTTTAATTTTAGTAAAGAGATAAAAATTGATAGGAGTAACTGTTTTCGAGATATAAGCAAGAAACCAAACAACTGTTACCTTAATTAAGCGTTTGCATATAAGCAAATTTAGTACTATTAGTATTATTATTATTAATGTTATTGTTATTAATATGACGACTAAAGACGACTCTGAAACCTTTAGTGACTTTTATGTCTTCTCCTTTTTCCTCTACTAAAGTGTTAGACCCAATTAATTTAGTTTAATTTCAGTTATTCAAACATTTTATTTTCAAGCAAATTTTTGTTAAAGAATATTTATATCCATCAGAGTCGTTTTTAAATGCTGCATTTTCGACTTCGTCTCAAACATTGAAAACTGAATTACATTTTTGTTCAGTAACTGTAACAGTTTTCACTTTGGTTTTTTGCTTATATCTCGAAAACAGTTACTCCTATCAATTTTTATCATTCTTTCAAAATTAAAGCTGATAAAATTTCCTACAAAATAGTTATTTGCATTTCTTTTGTAAAACCAACTATACTCGTAAGTGAGTTATAGAGTTGGATATAAATAATCTTTAACAAAAATTTGCATAGAAATGAGAAAACGCTCATGTAACACACAAAATAAGCTTCATTTTTCCTTATTAAAAGTATTATTATTATTATTATTATTATTATTATTATTATTATTAATATTATTATTATTATTATTATTATTATTATTATTATTATTATTATTATTATTATTATTACTACTATTAATATTATTAGTATTATAAACCGATTATAATTTTTGTATAGTAAATGTTTTTATACCAGTTTTGAAATGAGTTATTAATTTTAGACAATTTCTTGCCTAAAAACACAGATCACATATGATCTCTTGCATAGAAATGAGAAAACGCTCATGTAACACACAAAATAAGCTTTATTTTTCCTTATTAAAAGTATTATTATTATTATTACTTTTATTAGTATTACTATTATTATTATTATTGTTATTATTATTATTATTATTATTATTATTATTATTATTATTATTATTATTATTATTATTATTTTCATTATTATTATTATTATTATTACTATTATTATTATTAAAAACCGATTATAACTTTTGTATAGTAAATGTTTTTATACCAGTTTTAAAATGAGTTATTAATTTTAGACATTTTCTTGCCTAAAAACACAGATCACAGATGATCTCTTGCATAGAAATGAGAAAACGCTCATATAACACACAAAACAAGCTTCATTTTTGCTTAGAAAACTAAGCTTACTTTCATAACTATTATTATTATTATTATTATTATTATTATTATTATTATTATTATTATTATTATTATTATTATTATTATTATTATTATTATTATTATTATTATTATTATTATTATTATTATTATTATTATTATTATTATTATTATTATTATTATTATTATTATTATTATTATTATTATTATTAAAAACTTATATTAAACAGACAGAAAACGTATTATGTCACAAAAGAGCTTATTATGTATCACTTTAAATAGAAGCAGTTTATCCTGTTTGTTCCTTTGCTTACATAAGAGCAAACTTTTATAAAGCGTAACTAAAGCCACATATTCTGACACAAAAAAACGAATTACGTTATAGACTTGACGAGAACGGCGTATCTCGGACTCTTATAGGACTCTTATAGAAACAAAAAGTATCAGTTTGGATTAAAACAAATTATTTTTGTTGACTCTTAGTCCGAATTGTTCATCAGTTCAAACAAAAACGGCTTATTTTAGACGATCTTTTGCTTTGAACAAGAAAACTTACATCGAACAGACTAAAAACGTATAAATCTGGCATAAGAGAGCAATTTATGTATCACTTTGTATAAAGGCAGCTAATCCTATTCGTTTCATTGCTAAAATAGACTAAATTGTTATTAATCCTAACAAAAACGCAGTATTTTGGCACAAAATACTAATTACATTATAGTTATGACGAGAATAGCTTATTTGGAATGATTCTATGCTTCCAAACGAGTAAATTTTTATTAAACAGATGCCAAACATCATGTTTTGTCCTATAATGACATTTTATATTGCAGTTTGTATTAAAACAAAGTATTTTCGTTGATTCTTTGTTTGAAGCAGCAAACCTAACATTAAAGAATCTGAAAACTTTGTATTCGGACACAAACCACCGAATTTTGTATCAGTTTAGACAAAAACGGTTGATTTTCGACAATATATATTTATTTTCGAGAATAAAACGTTTTCAATATGTTTGATAAAATTTTTCTTGTTTATAGCAAGGAATCGTTTAAAAATAGCTGTATTTGCCTTGAACAAGAAAACTTATATCAAACAGACTAAAAACGTCTTATTTTAGCACAAAACAAAAGATTTGCGTTATAGTCTTGACGAGAACTGTTAATTTCAAACGATTCTATGCTTTGAAACCAGTATACTTTCACTAAACAGAGGCAAAACGTCTGATTTCGCCTTTGAAAAACGATTTATGTCACAGTTTGGATTAAAACCAATTATTTTCGTTTATTCATTGTTACAAACAAGAAACCTTACATCAAAGAAACTGAAAACTCCTTATTCAGGCACAGAAATTCGAATTACGTTTCAGTCTGGACAAAAACTGCTTATTTTAGACGATCCTTTGTTTTGAACACGAAAACTTACATTAAAAAGATTAAAAACATCTTATTCTGGCTGAAAACTGCAAATTATATATTACTCTAGATAAAAGCAATTTATCCTGATTACTCCTTTACTTAGAATAGAGTAAACTTGTATAAAACTTAATAAAAACTTTAAATTTCGTCTTAAAGAAATAATTTACGTAATAGTCTTGACCAGCACTGTTAATTTCAAGCGATTTTATGATTGGAAACGAATGAACTTTTATGGGGCAGATGCAAAACCACATATTACCATATAAAGCGTTGTTTTAAAGCAAAGTATTACGTTTTGCAACAAGAAATTTTACGTCAAAGAAACTGAAAATTTCGTATCCATGCACAAATATCGAATTACGTATCATTTTAGGCAAATACAGCTATTTTTAAACGATTCCTTGATATAAACAAGAAAAATTTTATCAAACATATTGAAAACGTTTTATTCTCGAAAATAAGAGCAAATTATGTATCAGTTTTAACAAAAGCGGATTACTCTGTTTGATTCTATGCTTAGAGTAGAGTAAACTACTATAAAACGTAATGAAAACTCTATATTCAAGCTCAAAAGAACAAATTACGTTATAGTTTTGACAAAAAAAAATATTTCGGACGATTACATTCTTCGAAGTTAGCAAACTTTAATTAAACAAGTGCAAAAGCTAATACTTTGCTTTAAAATAACGATTTATGTGGTAATATGGTGTTTTGCATCTGTCCTATAAAAGTTTACTCGTTTCGCTCCATTGAATCATTCGAAATAAATTATTTTGCCACAACAACAACGAAAATAATTTGTTTTTGTTTAAACTGTAACTTAAGTAGTTTTTATAAAACGAACTAAGACGTTTGGCATCTGTTTAGTGAAAGTTTTCTCGTTTGGGGGCATAAAATCGTTTGAAATTAACAGTTCTGGTCAAAACTATAACGTATATTATTTCTTTGAGACGAAATTTAAAAATTTTCATTAAGTTTTATGCAAGTTTGCCCTATTCTAAGCAAAGGAGTAAGCAGGATAAACTGCTTTTATCCAAAGTAATACATAATTTGCAGTTTTGAGCCAGAATAAGACGTTTTTAATTTTTTAATGTAAGTTTTCGTGTTCAAAACAAAGGATCGTCTAAAATAAGCAGTTTCTGTCCAAACTGAAACGTAATTTGATTTTCTGTGCCTGAATAAGAGGTTTTCAGTTAATTTGATGTAAGGTTTCTTGTTTGTAACAATGAATAAACGAAAATAATTGGTTTTAATCCAAACTGTGACATAAATCGTTTTTCAAAGGCGAAATCAGACGTTTTGCCTCTGTTTAGTGAAAGTATACTGGTTTCAAAGCATAGAATCGTTTGAAATTAACAGTTCTCGTCAAGACTATAACGCAAATCTTTTGTTTTGTGCTAAAATAAGACGTTTTTAGTCTGTTTGATATGTTTTCTTGTTCAAAGCAAAATATTGTCGAAAATCAACCGTTTTTGTCTAAATAATGTTAGGTTTGCTGCTTCAAACAAAGAATCAACATGGTTAGTCCTACATGAAAAATGCAAATAACTATTTTGTAGAAAATTTTGTCAGCTTTAATTTTAGTAAAAAGATAAAAATTGATAGGAGTAACTGTTTTTGAGATATAAGCAAAAAACCAAAGTGAAAACTGTTACAGTTACTAAACAAAAATGTAATTTAGTTTTCAATGTTTGAGACGAAGTCGAAAATGCAGCATTTAAAAACGACCCTGAAGACTTCAGTGACTTTTATGTCACCTCCTTTTTCTTCTAATAAAGTATTGGACCCAATAAATTAAGTGTATTTTAAATCACAAGACATTTTCTGTTAAAGCACTTTTTTTTAAATATTAATTATTTTCAAACATATATCTCGCTTGTGGTTAGTCCTACATGAAAAATGCAAATAACTATTTTGTAGGAAATTTTAGCAGCTTTAATTTTAGTAAAAAGATAAAAATTGATAAGAGTAACTGTTTTTGACATATAAGCAAGAAACCAAAAAACTGTTGCCTTAATTAAGCGCTTGCATATAAGCAAATTTTGTACTATTAGTATTATTATTATTAATGTTATTGTTATTAATATGACGACTAAAGATGTCTCTAAAGACTTTGGTGACTTTTATGTCTTCTCCTTTTTTCTCTACTAAAGTGTTAGATCCAATTAATATAGTTTAATTTCGGTTTTTCAAACATTTTATTTTAAAGCAAATTTTTGTTAAATATTATTTATATCCAACTCTATAACTCGCCTATGGTTGGTCCTACAGGAAATTTGCAAATAACTATTTTGTAGGAAATTTTTTTAACTTTAATTTTGAAAAAAAGATAAAATTTGATAGAAATAACGGTTTTCGAGATATAAGCAAAAAACCAAAGTGAAAACTGTTACAGTTACTAAACAAAAATGTAATACATTTTTCAATGTTTGAGACGTAGTCGAAGATGCAGCATTTAAAAACGACTCTGAAGACTTCAGTGACTTTTATGTCACCTCCTTTTTCCTCTAATAAAGTGTTGGACCCAATAAATTAAGTGTATTTTAAATCACAAGACATTTTCTGTTAAAGCACTTTTTTTTAAATATTAATTATTTTTAAACATATATCTCGCTTGTGGTTAGTCCTACATGAAAAATGCAAATAACTATTTTGTAGGAAATTTTATCAGCTTTAATTTTAGTAAAAAGAAAAAAATTGATAGGAGTAACTGATTTCGAGATATAAGCAAGAAACCAAAAAACTGTTACCTTAATTAAGCGTTTGCATATAAGCAAATTTAGTACTATTAGTATTATTATTATTAATGTTATTGTTATTAATATGACGACTAAAGACGACTCTGAAACCTTTAGTGACTTTTATGTCTTCTCCTTTTTTCTCTACTAAAGTGTTAGACACAATTTAGTTTAGTTTCAGTTTTTCAAACATTTTATTTTAAAGCAAATTTTTGTTAAATATTATTTATATCCAACTCTATAACTCGCTTATGGTTGGTCCTACAAGAAAAATGCAAATAACTATTTTGTAGCAAATTTTATCAGCTTTAATTTTGAAAAAAAAATAAAAATTGATAGGAGTAACTGTTTTCGAGATATAAGCAAAAAAGCAATAAGAAAACTGTAACTGTTACTGAACAAAAATGTAGTTCAGTTTTTAATGTTTGAGACGAAGACAAAAATGCAGCATTTAAAAACGACTCTGAAGATTTCAGTGACTTTTATGTCACCTCCTTTTTCTTCTAATAAAGTATTGGACGCAATAAATTAAGCGTATTTTAAATCACAAAACATTTTCTGTTAAAGCACTTTTTTTTAAAATATCAATTATTTTCAAACTTATATCTCGCTTATGGTTAGTTCTACATGAAAAATGCAAATAACTATTTTGTAGGAAATTTTATCAGCTTTAATTTTAGTAAAAAAATAAAAATTGATAAGTGTAACTTATCTTAGATTAAGCAAGAAACCAAAAAACTGTTACCTTAATTAATTGCTTGCTTATAAGCAAATTTAGTACTATTAGTATTATTATTATTAATGTTTTTGTTATTAAATTATTATTATTATTATTATTATTATTATTATTATTAAAAACCGATTATTAGTTTTGTATAGTAAATGTTTTTATACCAGTTTTAAAATGAGTGATTAATGTTTGACAATTTCTTGCCTAAAACTATAAAATGGTTTAGAGTGCCAAAAACACAGATCACACATGATCTTTTCCATTGAAATGAGAAAACGCTCATGTAACACACAAAATAAACTTCATTTTTCCTTATTAAAAGTATTATTATTATTATTATTACCTTTATTACTATTACTATTATTATTATTAATATTATTGTTGTTGTTATTATTATTATTATTATTATTATTATTATTATTATTATTATTATTATTATTATTATTATTATTATTATTAACTTTTGTATAGTAAATGTTTTTATACTCCTTTTTCCTCTACTAAAATGCTAGACCCAATTGATTTAGTTTAATTTCAGTTTTTCAAACATTTTATTTTAAAGCAAATTTTTGTTGAATATTATTAATATCCAACTCTATAACTCGCTTATGGTTGATCCTACAAGAAAAATGCAAATAACTATTTTGTTGCAAATTTTATCAGCTTTATTATTAGTAAAAAAATAAAAATTGATAGGAGTAACTGTTTTCGAGATATAAGCAAGAAACCAAAAAACTCTTACCTTAATTAAGCGCTTGCATATAAGCAAATTTAGTACTATTAGTATTATTATTATTAATGTTATTGTTATTAATATGACGACTAAAAACAACTTTGAAGACTTTGGTGATTTTTATGTCTTCTCCTTTTTTCTCTACTAAAGTGTTAGACCCAATTAATTTAGTTTAATTTCGGTTTTTCAAACATTTTATTTTAAAGCAAATTTTTGTTAAAAATTATTTATATCCAACTCTATAACTCGCCTATGGTTCGTCCTACAGGAAATTTGCAAATAACTATTTTGTAGGAAATTTTATCCGCTTTAGTTTTGAAAAAAAGATAAAATTTGATAGGAGTAACGGTTTTCGAGATATAAGCAAAAAACCAAAGTGAAGACTGTTACAGTTACTGAACAAAAATGTAATACAGTTTTCAATGTTTGAGACGAAGTCGAAGAGGCAGCATTTAAAAACGAGTTTAAAGACTTCAGTGACTTTTATGTCACCTCCTTTTTTCTCTAATAAAGTGTTAGACCCAATAAATTAAGTGTACTTTAAATCACAAGACATTTTCTGTTAAAGCACTTTTTTTTAAAATATTAATTATTGTCAATCATATATTTCGCTTATGGTTAGTCCTACATGAAAAATGCAAATAACTATTTTGTAGGAAATTTTGTCAGCTTTAATTTTAGTAAAGAAATAAAAATTGATAGGAGTAACTGTTTTCGAGATATAAGCAAGAAACCAAACAACTGTTACCTTAATTAAGCGTTTGCATATAAGCAAATTTAGTACTATTAGTATTATTATTATTAATGTTATTGTTATTAATATGACGACTAAAGACGACTCTGAAACCTTTAGTGACTTTCATGTCTTCTCCTTTTTCCTCTAATAAAGTGTTAGACCCAATAAATTAAGTGTATTTTAAATCACAAGACATTTTCTGTTAAAGCACTTTTTTTTTAAATATTAATTATTGTCAATCATATATCTCGCTTATGGTTAGTCCTACATGAAAAATGCAAATAACTATTTTGTAGGAAATTTTGTCAGCTTTAATTTTAGTAAAGAGATAAAAATTGATAGGAGTAACTGTTTTCGAGATATAAGCAAGAAACCAAAAAACTGTTACCTTAATTAAGCGCATGCATATAAGCAAATTTAGTACTATAAGTATTATTATTATTAATGTTATTGTTATTAATATGACGACTAAAGACGACTCTGAAAACTTTAGTGACTTTTATGTCTCCTCCTTTTTCCTCTACTAAAATGCTAGACCCAATTGATTTAGTTTAATTTCAGTTTTTCAAACATTTTATTTTAAAGCAAATTTTTGTTGAATATTATTAATATCCAACTCTATAACTCGCTTATGGTTGATCCTACAAGAAAAATGCAAATAACTATTTTGTTGCAAATTTTATCAGCTTTATTATTAGTAAAAAAATAAAAATTGATAGGAGTAACTGTTTTCGAGATATAAGCAAGAAACCAAAAAACTCTTACCTTAATTAAGCGCTTGCATATAAGCAAATTTAGTACTATTAGTATTATTATTATTAATGTTATTGTTATTAATATGACGACTAAAAACAACTTTGAAGACTTTGGTGATTTTTATGTCTTCTCCTTCTTTCTCTACTAAAGTGTTAGACCCAATTAATTTAGTTTAATTTCGGTTTTTCAAACATTTTATTTTAAAGCAAATTTTTGTTAAAGATTATTTATATCCAACTCTATAACTCGCCCATGGTTCGTCCTACAGGACATTTGCAAATAACTATTTTGTAGGAAATTTTATCCGCTTTAATTTTGAAAAAAAGATAAAATTTGATAGGAGTAACGGTTTTCGAAATATAAGCAAA
The DNA here is from genome assembly GCF_031307605.1 of Tribolium castaneum. Classification (NCBI taxonomy): domain Eukaryota; kingdom Metazoa; phylum Arthropoda; class Insecta; order Coleoptera; family Tenebrionidae; genus Tribolium; species Tribolium castaneum. The sequence goes on from NC_087400.1 coordinate 11,887,245, forward strand.
AAACCAAAGTGAAAACTGTTACAGTTACTGAACAAAAATGTAATACAGTTTTCAATGTTTAAGACGAAGTCGAAGATGCAGCATTTAAAAACGACTCTAAAGACTTCAGTGACTTTTATGTCACCTCCTTTTTCCTCTAATAAAGTGTTGGGCCCAATAAATTAAGTGTATTTTAAATCACAAGACATTTTCTGTTAAAGCACTTTTTTTTTAAATATTAATTATTTTCAATCATATATCTCGCTTATGGTTAGACCTACATGAAAAATGCAAATAACTATTTTGTAGGAAATTTTGTCAGCTTTAATTTTAGTAAAGAGATAAAAATTGATAAGAGTAACTGTTTTCGAGATATAAGCAAGAAACCAAACAACTGTTACCTTAATTAAGCGTTTGCATATAAGCAAATTTAGTACTATTAGTATTATTATTATTAATGTTATTGTTATTAATATGACGACTAAAAACAACTTTAAAGACTTTGGTGATTTTTATGTCTTCTCCTTTTTTCTCTACTAAAGTGTTAGACCCAATTAATTTAGTTTAATTTCGGTTTTTCAAACATTTTATTTTAAAGCAAATTTTTGTTTAAGATTATTTATATCCAACTCTATAACTCGCTTATGGTTGGTCCTACAAAAGAAATGCAAATAACTATTTTGTATGAAATTTTATCAGCCTTAATTTTTAAAGAAAGATAAAAATTGATAGGAGTAACTGTTTTCGAGATATAAGCAAGAAACCAAAAACTGTTACCTTAATTAAGCGCATGCATATAAGCAAATTTAGTACTATAAGTATTATTATTATTAATGTTATTGTTATTAATATGACGACTAAAGAAGACTCTGAAAACTTTAGTGACTTTTATGTCTCCTCCTTTTTCCTCTACTAAAATGCTAGACCCAATTAATTTAGTTTAATTTCAGTTTTTCAAACATTTTATTTTAAAGCAAATTTTTGTTAAAAATTATTTATATCCAACTCTATAACTCGCCTATGGTTCGTCCTACAGGAAATTTGCAAATAACTATTTTGTAGGAAATTTTATCCGCTTTAATTTTGAAAAAAAGATATAATTTGATAGGAGTAACGGTTTTCGAGATATAAGTAAAAAACCAAAGTGAAAACTGATACAGTTACTGAACAAAAATGTAATACAGTTTTTAATGTTTGAGACGAATTCGAAGATGCAGCATTTAAAAACGACTCTAAAGACTTCAGTGACTTTTATGTCATCTCCTTTTTCCTCTAATAAAGTGTTGGACCCAATAAATTAAGTGTATTTTAAATCACAAGACATTTTCTGTTAAAGCACTTTTTTTTTAAATATTAATTATTGTCAATCATATATCTCGCTTATGGTTAGTCCTACATGAAAAATGCAAATAACTATTTTGTAGGAAATTTTGTCAGCTTTAATTTTAGTAAAGAGATAAAAATTGATAGGAGTAACTGTTTTCGAGATATAAGCAAGAAACCAAAAAACTGTTACCTTAATTAAGCGTTTGCATATAAGCAAATTTAGTACTATTAGTATTATTATTATTAATGTTATTGTTATTAATATGACGACTAAAAACAACTTTAAAGACTTTGGTGATTTTTATGTCTTCTCCTTTTTTCTCTACTAAAGTGTTAGACCCAATTAATTTAGTTTAATTTCGGTTTTTCAAACATTTTATTTTAAAGCAAATTTTTGTTAAAGATTATTTATATCCAACTCTATAACTCGCTTATGGTTGGTCCTACAAAAGAAACGCGAATAACTATTTTGTAGAAAATTTTATCAGCTTTAAATTTTAAAAAAAGATAAAAATTGATAGGAGTAACTGTTTTCGAGATATAAGCAAGAAACCAAAAAACTCTTATCTTAATTAAGCGCTTGCATAAAAGCAGATTTAGTACTATTAGTATTATTATTATTAATGTTATTGTTATTAATATGACGACTAAAAACAACTTTGAAGACTTTGGTGATTTTTATGTCTTCTCCTTTTTTCCCTACTAAAGTGTTAGACCCAATTAATTTAGTTTAATTTCGGTTTTTCAAACATTTTATTTTAAAGCAAATTTTTGTTAAAGATTATTTATATCCAACTCTATAACTCGCCTATGGTTCGTCCTACAGGAAATTTGTAAATAACTTTTTTGTAGGAAATTTTATCCGCTTTAATTTTGAAAAAAAGATAAAATTTGATAGGAGTAACGGTTTTCGAGATATAAGCAAAAAACCAAAGTGAAAACTGTTACAGTTACTGAACAAAAATGTAATACAGTTTTCAATGTTTGAGACGAAGTCGAAGATGCAGCATTTAAAAACGACTCTAAAGACTTCAGTGACTTTTATGTCACCTCCTTTTTCCTCTAATAAAGTGTTGGACCCAATAAATTAAGTGTATTTTAAATCACAAGACATTTTCTGTTAAAGCACTTTTTTTTTAAATATTAATTATTGTCAATCATATATCTCGCTTATGGTTAGTCCTACATGAAAAATGCAAATAACTATTTTGTAGGAAATTTTGTCAGCTTTAATGGTAGTAAAGAGATAAAAATTGATAGGAGTAACTGTTTTCGAGATATAAGCAAGAAACCAAAAAACTGTTACCTTAATTAAGCGTTTGCATATAAGCAAATTTAGTACTATTAGTATTATTATTATTAATGTTATTGTTATTAATATGACGACTAACGACGACTCTGAAACCTTTAGTAACTTTTATGTCTTCTCCTTTTTCCTCTACTAAAGTGTTAGACCCAATTAATTTAGTTTAATTTCAGTTATTCAAACATTTTATTTTAAAGCAAATTTTTGTTAAAGAATATTTATATCCAACTCTATAACTCGCTTATGGTTGGTCTTACAAAAGAAATGCGAATAACTATTTTGTAGGAAATTTTATCAGCTTTAATTTTTAAAGAAAGATAAAAATTGATAGGAGTAACTGATTTCGAGATATAAGCAAGAAACCAAAAACTGTTACCTTAATTAAGCGCTTGTATATAAGCAAATTTAGTACTATTAGTATTATTATTATTAATGTTATTGTTATTAATATGACGACTAAAAACAACTTTGAAGACTTTGGTGATTTTTATGTCTTCTCCTTTTTTCTCTACTAAAGTGTTAGACCCAATTAATTTAGTTTAATTTCGGTTTTTCAAACATTTTATTTTAAAGCAAATTTTTGTTAAAGATTATTTATATCCAACTCTATAACTCGCCTATGGTTCGTCCTACAGGACATTTGCAAATAACTATTTTGTAGGAAATTTCATCCGCTTTAATTTTGAAAAAAAGATAAAATTTGACAGGAGTAACGGTTTTCGAAATATAAGCAAAAAACCAAAGTGAAAACTGTTACAGTTACTGAACAAAAATGTAATACAGTTTTCAATGTTTGAGACGAAGTCGAAGATGCAGCATTTAAAAACGACTCTAAAGACTTCAGTGACTTTTATGTCACCTCCTTTTTCCTCTAATAAAGTGTTGGACCCAAGAAATTAAGTGTATTTTAAATCACAAGACATTTTCTGTTAAAGCACTTTTTTTTTAAATATTAATTATTTTCAATCATATATCTCGCTTATGGTTAGTCCTACATGAAAAATGCAAATAACTATTTTGTAGGAAATTTTGTCAGCTTTAATTTTAGTAAAGAGATAAAAATTGATAGGAGTAACTGTTTTCGAGATATAAGCAAGAAACCAAACAACTGTTACCTTAATTAAGCGTTTGCATATAAGCAAATTTAGTACTATTAGTATTATTATTATTAATGTTATTGTTATTAATATGACGACTAACGACGACTCTGAAACCTTTAGTGACTTTTATGTCTTCTCCTTTTTCCTCTACTAAAGTGTTAGACCCAATTAATTTAGTTTAATTTCAGTTATTCAAACATTTTATTTTAAAGCAAATTTTTGTTAAAGAATATTTATATCCAACTCTATAACTCGCTTATGGTTGGTCTTACAAAAGAAATGCGAATAACTATTTTGTAGGAAATTTTATCAGCTTTAATTTTTAAAGAAAGATAAAAATTGATAGGAGTAACTGATTTCGAGATATAAGCAAGAAACCAAAAACTGTTACCTTAATTAAGCGCTTGTATATAAGCAAATTTAGTACTATTAGTATTATTATTATTAATGTTATTGTTATTAATATGACGACTAAAAACAACTTTGAAGACTTTGGTGATTTTTATGTCTTCTCCTTTTTTCTCCACTAAAGTGTTAGACCCAATTAATTTAGTTTAATTTCGGTTTTTCAAACATTTTATTTTAAAGCAAATTTTTGTTAAAGATTATTTATATCCAACTCTATAACTCGCCTATGGTTCGTCCTACAGGACATTTGCAAATAACTATTTTGTAGGAAATTTCATCCGCTTTAATTTTGAAAAAAAGATAAAATTTGACAGGAGTAACGGTTTTCGAAATATAAGCAAAAAACCAAAGTGAAAACTGTTACAGTTACTGAACAAAAATGTAATACAGTTTTCAATGTTTGAGACGAAGTCGAAGATGCAGCATTTAAAAACGACTCTAAAGACTTCAGTGACTTTTATGTCACCTCCTTTTTCCTCTAATAAAGTGTTGGACCCAAGAAATTAAGTGTATTTTAAATCACAAGACATTTTCTGTTAAAGCACTTTTTTTTTAAATATTAATTATTTTCAATCATATATCTCGCTTATGGTTAGTCCTACATGAAAAATGCAAATAACTATTTTGTAGGAAATTTTGTCAGCTTTAATTTTAGTAAAGAGATAAAAATTGATAGGAGTAACTGTTTTCGAGATATAAGCAAGAAACCAAACAACTGTTACCTTAATTAAGCGTTTGCATATAAGCAAATTTAGTACTATTAGTATTATTATTATTAATGTTATTGTTATTAATATGACGACTAACGACGACTCTGAAACCTTTAGTGACTTTTATGTCTTCTCCTTTTTCCTCTACTAAAGTGTTAGACCCAATTAATTTAGTTTAATTTCAGTTATTCAAACATTTTATTTTAAAGCAAATTTTTGTTAAAGAATATTTATATCCAACTCTATAACTCGCTTATGGTTGGTCTTACAAAAGAAATGCGAATAACTATTTTGTAGGAAATTTTATCAGCTTTAATTTTTAAAGAAAGATAAAAATTGATAGGAGTAACTGATTTCGAGATATAAGCAAGAAACCAAAAACTGTTACCTTAATTAAGCGCTTGTATATAAGCAAATTTAGTACTATTAGTATTATTATTATTAATGTTATTGTTATTAATATGACGACTAAAAACAACTTTGAAGACTTTGGTGATTTTTATGTTTTCTCCTTTTTTCTCTACTAAAGTGTTAGACCCAATTAATTTAGTTTAATTTCGGTTTTTCAAACATTTTATTTTAAAGCAAATTTTTGTTAAAGATTATTTATATCCAACTCTATAACTCGCCTATGGTTCGTCCTACAGGACATTTGCAAATAACTATTTTGTAGGAAATTTTATCCGCTTTAATTTTGAAAAAAAGATAAAATTTGATAGGAGTAACGGTTTTCGAGATATAAGCAAAAAACCAAAGTGAAAACTGTTACAGTTACTGAACAAAAATGTAATACAGTTTTCAATGTTTGAGACGAAGTCGAAGATGCAGCATTTAAAAACGACTCTAAAGACTTCAGTGACTTTTATGTCACCTCCTTTTTCCTCTAATAAAGTGTTAGACCCAATAAATTAAGTGTATTTTAAATCACAAGACATTTTCTGTTAAAGTACTTTTTTTTTAAATATTAATTATTGTCAATCATATATCTCGCTTATGGTTAGTCCTACATGAAAAATGCAAATAACTATTTTGTAGGAAATTTTGTCAGCTTTAATTTTAGTAAAGAGATAAAAATTGATAGGAGTAACTGTTTTCGAGATATAAGCAAGAAACCAAAAAACTGTTACCTTAATTAAGCGCATGCAAATAAGCAAATTTAGTACTATAAGTATTATTATTATTAATGTTATTGTTATTAATAAGACGACTAAAGACGACTCTGAAAACTTTAGTGACTTTTATGTCTCCTCCTTTTTCCTCTACTAAAATGCTAGACCCAATTAATTTAGTTTAATTTCAGTTTTTCAAACATTTTATTTTAAAGCAAATTTTTGTTGAATATTATTAATATCCAACTCTATAACTCGCTAATGGTTGATCCTACAAGAAAAATGCAAATAACTATTTTGTTGCAAATTTTATCAGCTTTATTATTAGTAAAAAGATAAAAATTGATAGGAGTAACTGTTTTCGAGATATAAGCAAGAAACCAAAAAACTCTTACCTTAATTAAGCGCTTGCATATAAGCAAATTTAGTACTATTAGTATTATTATTATTAATGTTATTGTTATTAATATGACGACTAAAAACAACTTTGAAGACTTTGGTGATTTTTATGTCTTCTCCTTTTTTCTCTACTAAAGTGTTAGACCCAATTAATTTAGTTTAATTTCGGTTTTTCAAACATTTTATTTTAAAGCAAATTTTTGTTAAAGATTATTTATATCCAACTCTATAACTCGCTTATGGTTGGTCCTACAAAAGAAATGCAAATAACTATTTTGTATGAAATTTTATCAGCTTTAATTTTTAAAGAAAGATAAAAATTGATAGGAGTAACTGTTTTCGAGATATAAGCAAGAAACCAAAAAACTCTTACCTTAATTAAGCGCTTGCATATAAGCAAATTTAGTACTATTAGTATTATTATTATTAATGTTATTGTTATTAATATGACGACTAAAAACAACTTTGAAGACTTTGGTGATTTTTATGTCTTCTCCTTTTTTCTCTACTAAAGTGTTAGACCCAATTAATTTAGTTTAATTTCGGTTTTTCAAACATTTTATTTTAAAGCAAATTTTTGTTAAAGATTATTTATATCCAACTCTATAACTCGCCTATGGTTCGTCCTACAGGACATTTGCAAATAACTATTTTGTAGGAAATTTCATCCGCTTTAATTTTGAAAAAAAGATAAAATTTGACAGGAGTAACGGTTTTCGAAATATAAGCAAAAAACCAAAGTGAAAACTGTTACAGTTACTGAACAAAAATGTAATACAGTTTTCAATGTTTGAGACGAAGTCGAAGATGCAGCATTTAAAAACGACTCTAAAGACTTCAGTGACTTTTATGTCACCTCCTTTTTCCTCTAATAAAGTGTTGGACCCAAGAAATTAAGTGTATTTTAAATCACAAGACATTTTCTGTTAAAGCACTTTTTTTTTAAATATTAATTATTTTCAATCATATATCTCGCTTATGGTTAGTCCTACATGAAAAATGCAAATAACTATTTTGTAGGAAATTTTGTCAGCTTTAATTTTAGTAAAGAGATAAAAATTGATAGGAGTAACTGTTTTCGAGATATAAGCAAGAAACCAAACAACTGTTACCTTAATTAAGCGTTTGCATATAAGCAAATTTAGTACTATTAGTATTATTATTATTAATGTTATTGTTATTAATATGACGACTAACGACGACTCTGAAACCTTTAGTGACTTTTATGTCTTCTCCTTTTTCCTCTACTAAAGTGTTAGACCCAATTAATTTAGTTTAATTTCAGTTATTCAAACATTTTATTTTAAAGCAAATTTTTGTTAAAGAATATTTATATCCAACTCTATAACTCGCTTATGGTTGGTCTTACAAAAGAAATGCGAATAACTATTTTGTAGGAAATTTTATCAGCTTTAATTTTTAAAGAAAGATAAAAATTGATAGGAGTAACTGATTTCGAGATATAAGCAAGAAACCAAAAACTGTTACCTTAATTAAGCGCTTGTATATAAGCAAATTTAGTACTATTAGTATTATTATTATTAATGTTATTGTTATTAATATGACGACTAAAAACAACTTTGAAGACTTTGGTGATTTTTATGTTTTCTCCTTTTTTCTCTACTAAAGTGTTAGACCCAATTAATTTAGTTTAATTTCGGTTTTTCAAACATTTTATTTTAAAGCAAATTTTTGTTAAAGATTATTTATATCCAACTCTATAACTCGCCTATGGTTCGTCCTACAGGACATTTGCAAATAACTATTTTGTAGGAAATTTTATCCGCTTTAATTTTGAAAAAAAGATAAAATTTGATAGGAGTAACGGTTTTCGAGATATAAGCAAAAAACCAAAGTGAAAACTGTTACAGTTACTGAACAAAAATGTAATACAGTTTTCAATGTTTGAGACGAAGTCGAAGATGCAGCATTTAAAAACGACTCTAAAGACTTCAGTGACTTTTATGTCACCTCCTTTTTCCTCTAATAAAGTGTTAGACCCAATAAATTAAGTGTATTTTAAATCACAAGACATTTTCTGTTAAAGTACTTTTTTTTTAAATATTAATTATTGTCAATCATATATCTCGCTTATGGTTAGTCCTACATGAAAAATGCAAATAACTATTTTGTAGGAAATTTTGTCAGCTTTAATTTTAGTAAAGAGATAAAAATTGATAGGAGTAACTGTTTTCGAGATATAAGCAAGAAACCAAAAAACTGTTACCTTAATTAAGCGCATGCAAATAAGCAAATTTAGTACTATAAGTATTATTATTATTAATGTTATTGTTATTAATAAGACGACTAAAGACGACTCTGAAAACTTTAGTGACTTTTATGTCTCCTCCTTTTTCCTCTACTAAAATGCTAGACCCAATTAATTTAGTTTAATTTCAGTTTTTCAAACATTTTATTTTAAAGCAAATTTTTGTTGAATATTATTAATATCCAACTCTATAACTCGCTAATGGTTGATCCTACAAGAAAAATGCAAATAACTATTTTGTTGCAAATTTTATCAGCTTTATTATTAGTAAAAAGATAAAAATTGATAGGAGTAACTGTTTTCGAGATATAAGCAAGAAACCAAAAAACTCTTACCTTAATTAAGCGCTTGCATATAAGCAAATTTAGTACTATTAGTATTATTATTATTAATGTTATTGTTATTAATATGACGACTAAAAACAACTTTGAAGACTTTGGTGATTTTTATGTCTTCTCCTTTTTTCTCTACTAAAGTGTTAGACCCAATTAATTTAGTTTAATTTCGGTTTTTCAAACATTTTATTTTAAAGCAAATTTTTGTTAAAGATTATTTATATCCAACTCTATAACTCGCTTATGGTTGGTCCTACAAAAGAAATGCAAATAACTATTTTGTATGAAATTTTATCAGCTTTAATTTTTAAAGAAAGATAAAAATTGATAGGAGTAACTGTTTTCGAGATATAAGCAAGAAACCAAAAAACTCTTACCTTAATTAAGCGCTTGCATATAAGCAAATTTAGTACTATTAGTATTATTATTATTAATGTTATTGTTATTAATATGACGACTAAAAACAACTTTGAAGACTTTGGTGATTTTTATGTCTTCTCCTTTTTTCTCTACTAAAGTGTTAGACCCAATTAATTTAGTTTAATTTCGGTTTTTCAAACATTTTATTTTAAAGCAAATTTTTGTTAAAGATTATTTATATCCAACTCTATAACTCGCTTATGGTTGGTCCTACAAAAGAAATGCAAATAACTATTTTGTATGAAATTTTATCAGCTTTAATTTTTAAAAAAAGATAAAAATTGATAGGAGTAACTGTTTTCGAGATATAAGCAAGAAACCAAAAAACTGTTACCTTAATTAAGCGCATGCATATAAGCAAATTTAGTACCATAAGTATTATTATTATTAATGTTATTGTTATTAATATGACGACTAAAGACGACTCTGAAAACTTTAGTGACTTTTATGTCTCCTCCTTTTTCCTCTACTAAAATGCTAGACCCAATTAATTTAGTTTAATTTCAGTTTTTCAAACATTTTATTTTAAAGCAAATTTTTGTTGAATATTATTAATATCCAACTCTATAACTCGCTTATGGTTGATCCTACAAGAAAAATGCAAATAACTATTTTGTTGCAAATTTTATCAGCTTTATTATCAGTAAAAAGATAAAAATTGATAGGAGTAACTGTTTTCGAGATATAAGCAAGAAACCAAAAAACTCTTACCTTAATTAAGCGCTTGCATATAAGCAAATTTAGTACTATTAGTATTATTATTATTAATGTTATTGTTATTAATATGACGACTAAAAACAACTTTGAAGACTTTGGTGATTTTTATGTCTTCTCCTTTTTTCTCTACTAAAGTGTTAGACCCAATTAATTTAGTTTAATTTCGGTTTTTCAAACATTTTATTTTAAAGCAAATTTTTGTTAAAGATTATTTATATCCAACTCTATAACTCGCCTATGGTTCGTCTTACAGGACATTTGCAAATAACTATTTTGTAGGAAATTTTATCCGCTTTAATTTTGAAAAAAAGATAAAATTTGATAGGAGTAACGGTTTTCGAAATATAAGCAAAAAACCAAAGTGAAAACTGTTACAGTTACTGAACAAAAATGTAATACAGTTTTCAATGTTTGAGACGAAGTCGAAGATGCAGCATTTAAAAACGACTCTAAAGACTTCAGTGACTTTTATGTCACCTCCTTTTTCCTCTAATAAAGTGTTGGACCCAATAAATTAAGTGTATTTTAAATCACAAGACATTTTCTGTTAAAGCACTTTTTTTTTAAATAATAATTATTTTCAATCATATATCTCGCTTATGGTTAGTCCTACATGAAAAATGCAAAAAACTATTTTGTAGGAAATTTTGTCAGCTTTAATATTAGTAAAGAGATAAAAATTGATAAGGGTAACTGTTTTCGAGATATAAGCAAGAAACCAAACAACTGTTACCTTAATTAAGCGTTTGCATATTAGCAAATTTAGTACTATTAGTATTATTATTATTAATGTTATTGTTATTAATATGACGACTAAAAACAACTTTAAAGATTTTGGTGATTTTTATGTCTTCTCCTTTTTTCTCTACTAAAGTGTTAGACCCAATTAATTTAGTTTAATTTCGGTTTTTCAAACATTTTATTTTAAAGCAAATTTTTGTTAAAGATTATTTATATCCAACTCTATAACTCGCTTATGGTTGGTCCTACAAAAGAAATGCAAATAACTATTTTGTATGAAATTTTATCAGCTTTAATTTTTAAAGAAAGAAAAAAATTGATAGGAGTAACTGTTTTCGAGATATAAGCAAGAAACCAAAAAACTGTTACCTTAATTAAGCGCATGCATATAAGCAAATTTAGTACTATAAGTATTATTATTATTAATGTTATTGTTATTAATATGACGACTAAAGACGACTCCGAAAATTTTAGTGACTTTTATGTCTCCTCCTTTTTCCTCTACTAAAATGCTAGACCCAATTAATTTAGTTTAATTTCAGTTTTTCAAACATTTTATTTTAAAGCAAATTTTTGTTAAAAATTATTTATATCCAACTCTATAACTCGCCTATGGTTCGTCCTACAGGAAATTTGCAAATAACTATTTTGTAGGAAATTTTATCCGCTTTAATTTTGAAAAAAAGATAAAATTTGATAGGAGTAACGGTTTTCGAGATATAAGTAAAAAACCAAAGTGAAAACTGTTACAGTTACTGAACAAAAATGTAATACAGTTTTCAATGTTTGAGACGAAGTCGAAGATGCAGCATTTAAAAACGACTCTAAAGACTTCAGTGAATTTTATGTCACCTCCTTTTTCCTCTAATAAAGTGTTGGACCCAATAAATTAAGTGTATTTTAAATCACAAGACATTTTCTGTTAAAGCACTTTTTTTTTAAATATTAATTATTTTCAATCATATATCTCGCTTATGGTTAGTCCTACATGAAAAATGCAAATAACTATTTTGTAGGAAATTTTGTCAGCTTTAATTTTAGTAAAGAGATAAAAATTGATAAGAGTAACTGTTTTCGAGATAGAAGCAAGAAACCAAACAACTGTTACCTTAATTAAGCGTTTGCATATAAGCAAATTTAGTACTATTAGTATTATTATTATTAATGTTATTGTTATTAATATGACGACTAAAAACAACTTTGAAGACTTTGGTGAATTTTATGTCTTCTCCTTTTTTCTCTACTAAAGTGTTAGACCCAATTAATTTAGTTTAATTTCGGTTTTTCAAACATTTTATTTTAAAGCAAATTTTTGTTAAAGATTATTTATATATAACTCTATAACTCGCTTATGGTTGGTCCTACAAAAGAAATACAAATAACTATTTTGTATGGAATTTTATCAGCTTTAATTTTTAAAGAAAGATAAAAATTGATAGGAGTAACTGTTTTCGAGATATAAGCAAGAAACCAAAAAACTGTTACCTTAATTAAGCGCATGCATATAAGCAAATTTAGTACCATAAGTATTATTATTATTAATGTTATTGTTATTAATATGACGACTAAAGACGACTCTGAAAACTTTAGTGACTTTTATGTCTCCTCCTTTTTCCTCTACTAAAATGCTAGACCCAATTAATTTAGTTTAATTTCAGTTTTTCAAACATTTTATTTTAAAGCAAATTTTTGTTAAAGATTATTTATATCCAACTCTATAACTCGCTTATGGTTGGTCCTACAAAAGAAATGCAAATAACTATTTTGTATGAAATTTTATCAGCTTTAATTTTTAAAGAAAGATAAAAATTGATAGGAGTAACTGTTTTCGAGATATAAGCAAGAAACCAAAAAACTGTTACCTTAATTAAGCGCATGCATACAAGCAAATTTAGTACTATAAGTATTATTATTATTATTAATGTTATTGTTATTAATATGACGACTAAAGACGACTCTGAAAACTTTAGTGACTGTTATGTCTCCTCCTTTTTCCTCTACTAAAATGCTAGACCCAATTAATTTAGTTTAATTTCAGTTTTTCAAACATTTTATTTTAAAGCAAATTTTTGTTAAAGATTATTTATATCCAACTCTATAACTCGCTTATGGTTGGTCCTACAAAAGAAATGCAAATAACTATTTTGTATGAAATTTTATCAGCTTTAATTTTTAAAGAAAGATAAAAATTGAAAGGAGTAACTGTTTTCGAGATATAAGCAAGAAACCAAAAAACTGTTACCTTAATTAAGCGCATGCATTTAAGCAAATTTAGTACTATAAGTATTATTATTATTAATGTTATTGTTATTAATATAACGACTAAAGACGACTCTGAAAACTTTAGTGACTTTTATGTCTCCTCCTTTTTCCTCTACTAAAATGCTAGACCCAATTAATTTAGTTTAATTTCAGTTTTTCAAACATTTTATTTTAAAGCAAATTTTTGTTGAATATTATTAATATCCAACTCTATAACTCGCTTATGGTTGATCCTACAAGAAAAATGCAAATAACTATTTTGTTGCAAATTTTATCAGCTTTATTATTAGTAAAAAGATAAAAATTGATAGGAGTAACTTTTTTCGAGATATAAGCAAGAAACCATAAAACTCTTACCTTAATTAAGCGCTTGCATACAAGCAAATTTAGTACTATTAGTATTATTATTATTAATGTTATTGTTATTAATATGACGACTAAAAACAACTTTGAAGATTTTGGTGATTTTTATGTCTTCTCCTTTTTTCTCTACTAAAGTGTTAGACCCAATTAATTTAGTTTAATTTCGGTTTTTCAAACATTTTATTTTAAAGCAAATTTTTGTTAAAGATTATTTATATCCAACTCTATAACTCGCCTATGGTTCGTCCTACAGGAAATTTGCAAATAACTATTTTGTAGGAAATTTTATCCGCTTTAATTTTGAAAAAAAGATAAAATTTGATAGGAGTAACGGTTTTCGAGATATAAGCAAAAAACCAAAGTGAAAACTGTTACAGTTACTGAACAAAAATATAATACAGTTTTCAATGTTTGAGACGAAGTCGAAGATGCAGCATTTAAAAACGACTCTAAAGACTTCAGTGACTTTTATGTCACCTCCTTTTTCCTCTAATAAAGTGTTGGACCCAATAAATTAAGTGTATTTTAAATCACAAGACATTTTCTGTTAAAGCACTTTTTTTTTAAATATTAATTATTGTCAATCATATATCTCGCTTATGGTTAGTCCTACATAAAAAATGCAAATAACTATTTTGTAGGAAATTTTGTCAGCTTTAATTTTAGTAAAGAGATAAAAATTGATAGGAGTAACTGTTTTCGAGATATAAGCAAGAAACCAAAAAACTGTTACCTTAATTAAGCGCATGCATATAAGCAAATTTAGTACTATAAGTATTATTATTATTAATGTTATTGTTATTAATATAACGACTAAAGACGACTCTGAAAACTTTAGTGACTTTTATGTCTCCTCCTTTTTCCTCTACTAAAATGCTAGACCCAATTAATTTAGTTTAATTTCAGTTTTTCAAACATTTTATTTTAAAGCAAATTTTTGTTGAATATTATTAATATCCAACTCTATAACTCGCTTATGGTTGATCCTACAAGAAAAATGCAAATAACTATTTTGTTGCAAATTTTATCAGCTTTATTATTAGTAAAAAGATAAAAATTGATAGGAGTAACTTTTTTCGAGATATAAGCAAGAAACCATAAAACTCTTACCTTAATTAAGCGCTTGCATACAAGCAAATTTAGTACTATTAGTATTATTATTATTAATGTTATTGTTATTAATATGACGACTAAAAACAACTTTGAAGACTTTGGTGATTTTTATGTCTTCTCCTTTTTTCCCTACTAAAGTGTTAGACCCAATTAATTTAGTTTAATTTCGGTTTTACAAACATTTTATTTTAAAGCATATTTTTGTTAAAGATTATTTATATCCAACTCTATAACTCGCCTATGGTTCGTCCTACAGGACATTTGCAAATAACTATTTTGTAGGAAATTTTAGCCGCTTTAATTTTGAAAAAAAGATAAAATTTGATAGGAGTAACGGTTTTCGAAATATAAGCAAAAAACCAAAGTGAAAACTGTTACAGTTACTAAACAAAAATGTAATACAGTTTTCAATGTATGAGACGAAGTCGAAGATGCAGCATTTAAAAACGACTCTAAAGACTTCAGTAACTTTTATGTCACCTCCTTTTTCCTCTAATAAAGTGTTGGACCCAATAAATTAAGTGTATTTTAAATCACAAGACATTTTCTGTTAAAGCACTTTTTTTTTAAATATTAATTATTTTCAATCATATATCTCGCTTATGGTTAGTCCTACATGAAAAATGCAAATAACTATTTTGTAGGAAATTGTGTCAGCTTTAATTTTAATAAAAAGATAAAAATTGATAGGAGTAACTGTTTTCGAGATATAAGCAAGAAACCAAACAACTGTTACCTTAATTAAGCGTTTGCATATAAGCAAATTTAGTACTATTAGTATTATTATTATTAATGTTATTGTTATTAATATGACGACTAAAGACGACTCTGAAACCTTTAGTGATTTTTATGTCTTCTCCTTTTTCCTCTACTAAAGTGTTAGACCCAATTAATTTAGTTTAATTTCAGTTATTCAAACATTTTATTTTAAAGCAAATTTTTGTTAAAGAATATTTATATCCAACTCTATAACTCGCTTATGGTTGGTCCTACAAAAGAAATGCGAATAACTATTTTGTAGGAAATTTTATCAGCTTTAATTTTTAAAAAAAGATAAAAATTGATAGGAGTAACTGTTATCGAGATATAAGCAAGAAACCAAAAACTGTTACCTTAATTAAGCGCTTGTATATAAGCAAATTTAGTACTATTAGTATTATTTTTATTAATGTTATTGTTATTAATATGACGACTAAAAACAACTTTGAAGACTTTGGTGATTTTTATGTCTTCTCCTTTTTTCTCTACTAAAGTGTTAGTCATAATTAATTTATTTTAATTTCGGTTTTTCAAACATTTTATTTTAAAGCAAATTTTTGTTAAAGATTATTTATATCCAACTCTATAACTCGCCTATGGTTCGTCCTACAGGACATATGCAAATAACTATTTTGTAGGAAATTTTATCCGCTTTAATTTTGAAAAAATCATAAAATTTGATAGGAGTAAGGGTTTTCGAAATATAAGCAAAAAACCAAAGTGAAAACTGTTACAGTTACTGAACAAAAATGTAATACAGTTTTCAATGTTTGAGACGAAGTCGAAGATGCAGCAAGTAAAAACGACTCTAAAGACTTTAGTGACTTTTATGTCACCTCCTTTTTCCTCTAATAAAGTGTTGGACCCAATAAATTAAGTGTATTTTAAATCACAAGACATTTTCTGTTAAAGCACTTTTTTTTTAAATATTAATTATTTTCAATCATATATCTCGCTTATGGTTAGTCCTACATGGAAAATGCAAATAACTATTTTGTAGGAAATTTTGTCAGCTTTAATTTTAGTAAAGAGATAAAAATTGATAAGAGTAACTGTTTTCGAGATATAAGCAAGAAACCAAACAACTGTTACCTTAATTAAGCGTTTGCATATAAGCAAATTTAGTACTATTAGTATTATTATTATTAATGTTATTGTTATTAATATGACGACTAAAGACGACTCTGAAACCTTTAGTGACTTTTATGTCTTCTCCTTTTTCCTCTACTAAAGTGTTAGACCCAATTAATTTAGTTTAATTTCAGTTATTCAAACATTTTATTTTAAAGCAAATTTTTGTTAAAGAATATTTATATCCAACTCTATAACTCGCTTATGGTTGGTCCTACAAAAGAAATGCGAATAACTATTTTGTAGGAAATTTTATCAGCTTTAATTTTTAAAAAAAGATAAAAATTGATAGGAGTAACTGTTATCGAGATATAAGCAAGAAACCAAAAACTGTTACCTTAATTAAGCGCTTGTATATAAGCAAACTTAGTACTATTAGTATTATTTTTATTAATGTTATTGTTATTAATATGACGACTAAAAACAACTTTGAAGACTTTGGTGATTTTTATGTCTTCTCCTTTTTTCTCTACTAAAGTGTTAGTCATAATTAATTTAGTTTAATTTCGGTTTTTCAAACATTTTATTTTAAAGCAAATTTTTGTTAAAGATTATTTATATCCAACTCTATAACTCGCCTATGGTTCGTCCTACAGGACATATGCAAATAACTATTTTGTAGGAAATTTTATCCGCTTTAATTTTGAAAAAATCATAAAATTTGATAGGAGTAAGGGTTTTCGAAATATAAGCAAAAAACCAAAGTGAAAACTGTTACAGTTACTGAACAAAAATGTAATACAGTTTTCAATGTTTGAGACGAAGTCGAAGATGCAGCAAGTAAAAACGACTCTAAAGACTTCAGTGACTTTTATGTCACCTCCTTTTTCCTCTAATAAAGTGTTGGACCCAATAAATTAAGTGTATTTTAAATCACAAGACATTTTCTGTTAAAGCACTTTTTTTTTAAATATTAATTATTTTCAATCATATATCTCGCTTATGGTTAGTCCTACATGGAAAATGCAAATAACTATTTTGTAGGAAATTTTGTCAGCTTTAATTTTAGTAAAGAGATAAAAATTAATAAGAGTAACTGTTTTCGAGATATAAGCAAGAAACCAAACAACTGTTACCTTAATTAAGCGTTTGCATATAAGCAAATTTAGTACTATTAGTATTATTATTATTAATGTTATTGTTATTAATATGACGACTAAAGACGACTCTGAAAACTTTAGTGACTTTTATGTCTCCTCCTTTTTCCTCTACTAAAATGCTAGACCCAATTAATTTAGTTTAATTTCAGTTTTTCAAACATTTTATTTTAAAGCAAATTTTTGTTGAATATTATTAATATCCAACTCTATAACTCGCTTATGGTTGATCCTACAAGAAAAATGCAAATAACTATTTTGTTGCAAATTTTATCAGCTTTATTATTAGTAAAAAGATAAAAATTGATAGGAGTAACTGTTTTCGAGATATAAGCATGAAACCAAAAAACTCTTACCTTAATTAAGCGCTTGCATATATGCAAATTTAGTACTATTAGTATTATTATTATTAATGTTATTGTTATTAATATGACGACTAAAAACAACTTTGAAGACTTTGGTGATTTTTATGTCTTCTCCTTTTTTCTCTACTAAAGTGTTAGACCCAATTAATTTAGTTTAATTTCGGTTTTTCAAACATTTTATTTTAAAGCAAATTTTTGTTAAAGATTATTTATATCCAACTCTATAACTCGCCTATGGTTCGTCCTACAGGACATTTGCAAATAACTATTTTGTAGGAAATTTTATCCGCTTTAATTTTGAAAAAATCATAAAATTTGATAGGAGTAACGGTTTTCGAAATATAAGCAAAAAACCAAAGTGAAAACTGTTACAGTTACTGAACAAAAATGTAATACAGTTTTCAATGTTTGAGACGAAGTCGAAGATGCAGCAAGTAAAAACGACTCTAAAGACTTCAGTGACTTTTATGTCACCTCCTTTTTCCTCTAATAAAGTGTTGGACCCAATAAATTAAGTGTATTTTAAATCACAAGACATTTTCTGTTAAAGCACTTTTTTTTTAAATATTAATTATTTTCAATCATATATCTCGCTTATGGTTAGTCCTACATGGAAAATGCAAATAACTATTTTGTAGGAAATTTTGTCAGCTTTAATTTTAGTAAAGAGATAAAAATTGATAAGAGTAACTGTTTTCGAGATATAAGCAAGAAACCAAACAACTGTTACCTTAATTAAGCGTTTCCATATAAGCAAATTTAGTACTATTAGTATTATTATTATTAATGTTATTGTTATTAATATGACGACTAAAGACGACTCTGAAAACTTTAGTGACTTTTATGTCTCCTCCTTTTTCCTCTACTAAAATGCTAGACCCAATTAATTTAGTTTAATTTCAGTTTTTCAAACATTTTATTTTAAAGCAAATTTTTGTTGAATATTATTAATATCCAACTCTATAACTCGCTTATGGTTGATCCTACAAGAAAAATGCAAATAACTATTTTGTTGCAAATTTTATCAGCTTTATTATTAGTAAAAAGATAAAAATTGATAGGAGTAACTGTTTTCGAGATATAAGCATGAAACCAAAAAACTCTTACCTTAATTAAGCGCTTGCATATAAGCAAATTTAGTACTATTAGTATTATTATTATTAATGTTATTGTTATTAATATGACGACTAAAAACAACTTTGAAGACTTTGGTGATTTTTATGTCTTCTCCTTTTTTCTCTACTAAAGTGTTAGACCCAATTAATTTAGTTTAATTTCGGTTTTTCAAACATTTTATTTTAAAGCAAATTTTTGTTAAAGATTATTTATATCCAACTCTATAACTCGCCTACAGGAAATTTGCAAATAACTATTTTGTAGGAAATTTTATCCGCTTTAATTTTGAAAAAAAGATAAAATTTGATAGGAGTAACGGTTTTCGAGATATAAGCAACAAACCAAAGTGAAAACTGTTACAGTTACTGAACAAAAATGTAATACAGTTTTCAATGTTTGAGACGAAGTCGAAGATACAGCATTTAAAAACGACTCTAAAGACTTTAGTGACTTTTATGTCACCTCCTTTTTCCTCTAATAAAGTGTTGGACCCAATAAATTAAGTGTATTTTAAATCACAAGACATTTTCTGTTAAAGCACTTTTTTTTTAAATATTAATTATTATTTTCAATCATATATCTCGCTTATGGTTAGTCCTACATGAAAAATGCAAATAACTATTTTGTAGGAAATTTTGTCAGCTTTAATTTTAGTAAAGAGATAAAAATTGATAAGAGTAACTGTTTTCGAGATATAAGCAAGAAACCAAACAACTGTTACCTTAATTAAGCGTTTGCATATAAGCAAATTTAGTACTATTAGTATTATTATTATTAATGTTATTGTTATTAATTTGACGACTAAAAAACGACTAAAAACAACTTTGAAGACTTTGGTGATTTTTATGTCTTCTCCTTTTTTCTCTACTAAAGTGTTAGACCCAATTAATTTAGTTTAATTTCGGTTTTTCAAACATTTTATTTTAAAGCAAATTTTTGTTAAAGATTATTTATATCCAACTCTATAACTCGCTTATGGTTGGTCCTACAAAAGAAATGCAAATAACTATTTTGTATGAAATTTTATCAGCTTTAATTTTTAAAGAAAGATAAAAATTGATAGGAGTAACTGTTTTCGAGATATAAGCAAGAAACCAAAAAACTCTTACCTTAATTAAGCGCTTGCATATAAGCAAATTTAGTACTATTAGTATTATTATTATTAATGTTATTGTTATTAATATGACGACTAAAAACAACTTTGAAGACTTTGGTGATTTTTATGTCTTCTCCTTTTTTCTCTACTAAAGTGTTAGACCCAATTAATTTAGTTTAATTTCGGTTTTTCAAACATTTTATTTTAAAGCAAATTTTTGTTAAAGATTATTTATATCCAACTCTATAACTCGCCTATGGTTCGTCCTACAGGACATTTGCAAATAACTATTTTGTAGGAAATTTTATCCGCTTTAATTTTGAAAAAAAAAGATAAAATTTGATAGGAGTAACGGTTTTTTGAAATATAAGCAAAAAACCAAAGTGAAAACTGTTACAGTTACTGAACAAAAATGTAATACAGTTTTCAATGTTTGAGACGAAGTCGAAGATGCAGCATTTAAAAACGACTCTAAAGACTTCAGTGACTTTTATGTCACCTCCTTTTTCCTCTAATAAAGTGTTGGACCCAATAAATTAAGTGTATTTTAAATCACAAGACATTTTCTGTTAAAGCACTTTTTTTTTAAATATTAATTATTTTCAATCATATATCTCGCTTATGGTTAGTCCAACATGAAAAATGCAAATAACTATTTTGTAGGAAATTTTGTCAGCTTTAATTTTAGTAAAGAGATAAAAATTGATAAGAGTAACTGTTTTCGAGATATAAGCAAGAAACCAAACAACTGTTACCTTAATTAAGCGTTTGCATATAAGCAAATTTAGTACTATTAGTATTATTATTATTAATGTTATTGTTATTAATATGACGACTAAAAACTACTTTAAAGACTTTGGTGATTTTTATGTCTTCTCCTTTTTTCTCAACTAAAGTGTTAGACCCAATTAATGTAGTTTAATTTCGGTTTTTCAAACATTTTATTTTAAAGCAAATTTTTGTTAAAGATTATTTATAGCCAACTCTATAACTCGCTTATGGTTGGTCCTACAAAAGAAATGCAAATAACTATTTTGTATGAAATTTTATCAGCTTTAATTTTTAAAGAAAGATAAAAATTGATAGGAGTAACTGTTTTCGAGATATAAGCAAGAAACCAAAAAACTGTTACCTTAATTAAGCGCATGCATATAAGCAAATTTAGTACCATAAGTATTATTATTATTAATGTTATTATTATTAATATGACGACTAAAGACGACTCTGAAAACTTTAGTGACTTTTATGTCTCCTCCTTTTTCCTCTACTAAAATGCTAGACCCAATTAATTTAGTTTAATTTCAGTTTTTCAAACATTTTATTTTAAAGCAAATTTTTGTTGAATATTATTAATATCCAACTCTATAACTCGCTTATGGTTGATCCTACAAGAAAAATGCAAATAACTATTTTGTTGCAAATTTTATCAGCTTTATTATTAGTAAAAAGATAAAAATTGATAGGAGTAACTGTTTTCGAGATATAAGCAAGAAACCAAAAAACTCTTACCTTAATTAAGCGCTTGCATATAAGCAAATTTAGTACTATTAGTATTATTATTATTAATGTTATTGTTATTAATATGACGACTAAAAACAACTTTGAAGACTTTGGTGATTTTTATGTCTTCTCCTTTTTTCTCTACTAAAGTGTTAGACCCAATTAATTTAGTTTAATTTCGGTTTTTCAAACATTTTATTTTAAAGCAAATTTTTGTTAAAGATTATTTATATCCAACTCTATAACTCGCTTATGGTTGGTCCTACAAAAGAAATGCAAATAACTATTTTGTATGAAATTTTATCAGCTTTAATTTTTAAAGAGAGATAAAAATTGAAAGAAGTAACTGTTTTCGAGATATAAGCAAGAAACCAAAAAACTGTTACCTTAATTAAGCGCATGCATACAAGCAAATTTAGTACTATAAGTATTATTATTATTATTAATGTTATTGTTATTAATATGACAACTAAAGACGACTCTGAAATCTTTAGTGACTTTTATGCCTCCTCCTTTTTCCTCTACTAAAATGCTAGACCCAATTAATTTAGTTTAATTTCAGTTTTTCAAACATTTTATTTTAAAGCAAATTTTTGTTAAAAATTATTTATATCCAACTCTATAACTCGCCTATGGTTCGTCCTACAGGAAATTTGCAAATAACTATTTTGTAGGAAATTTTATCCGCTTTAATTTTGAAAAAAAGATAAAATTTGATAGGAGTAACGGTTTTCGAGATATAAGCAAAAAACCAAAGTGAAAACTGTTGCAGTTACTGAACAAAAATATAATACAGTTTTCAATGTTTGAGACGAAGTCGAAGATGCAGCATTTAAAAACGACTCTAAAGACTTCAGTGACTTTTATGTCACCTCCTTTTTCCTCTAATAAAGTGTTGGACCCAATAAATTAAGTGTATTTTAAATCACAAGACATTTTCTGTTAAAGCACTTTTTTTTTAAATATTAATTATTGTCAATCATATATCTCGCTTATGGTTAGTCCTACATGAAAAATGCAAATAACTATTTTGTAGGAAATTTTGTCAGCTTTAATTTTAGTAAAGAGATAAAAATTGATAGGAGTAACTGTTTTCGAGATATAAGCAAGAAACCAAAAAACTGTTACCTTAATTAAGCGCATGCATATAAGCAAATTTAGTACTATAAGTATTATTATTATTAATGTTATTGTTATTAATATAACGACTAAAGACGACTCTGAAAACTTTAGTGACTTTTATGTCTCCTCCTTTTTCCTCTACTAAAATGCTAGACCCAATTAATTTAGTTTAATTTTAGTTTTTCAAACATTTTATTTTATAGCAAATTTTTGTTGAATATTATTAATATCCAACTCTATAACTCGCTTATGGTTGATCCTACAAGAAAAATGCAAATAACTATTTTGTTGCAAATTTTATCAGCTTTATTATTAGGAAAAAGATAAAAATTGATAGGAGTAACTTTTTTCGAGATATAAGCAAGAAACCATAAAACTCTTACCTTAATTAAGCGCTTGCACACAAGCAAATTTAGTACTATTAGTATTATTATTATTAATGTTATTGTTATTAATATGACGACTAAAAACAACTTTGAAGAATTTGGTGATTTTTATGTCTTCTCCTTTTTTCTCTACTAAAGTGTTAGACCCAATTAATTTAGTTTAATTTCGGTTTTTCAAACATTTTATTTTAAAGCAAATTTTTGTTAAAGAATATTTATATCCAACTCTATAACTCGCTTATGGTTGGTTCTACAAAAGAAATGCGAATAACTATTTTGTAGGAAATTTTATCAGCTTTAATTTTTAAAGAAAGATAAAAATTGATAGGAGTAACTGTTTTCGAGATATAAGCAAGAAACCAAAAACTGTTACCTTAATTAAGCGCTTGTATATAAGCAAATTTAGTACTATTAGTATTATTTTTATTAATGTTATTGTTATTAATATGACGACTAAAAACAACTTTGAAGACTTTGGTGATTTTTATGTCTTCTCCTTTTTTCTCTACTAAAGTGTTAGTCATAATTAATTTAGTTTAATTTTGGTTTTTCAAACATTTTATTTTAAAGCAAATTTTTGTTAAAGATTATTTATATCCAACTCTATAACTCGCCTATGGTTCGTCCTACAGGACATTTGCAAATAACTATTTTGTAGGAAATTTTATCCGCTTTAATTTTGAAAAAAACATAAAATTTGATAGGAGTAACGGTTTTCGAAATATAAGCAAAAAACCAAAGTGAAAACTGTTACAGTTACTGAACAAAAATGTAATACAGTTTTCAATGTTTGAGACGAAGTCGAAGATGCAGCATTTAAAAACGACTCTAAAGACTTCAGTGACTTTTATGTCACCTCCTTTTTTCTCTAATAAAGTGTTGGACCCAATAAATTAAGTGTATTTTAAATCACAAGACATTTTCTGTTAAAACACTTTTTTTTTAAATATTAATTATTTTCAATCATATATCTCGCTTATGGTTAGTCCTACATGGAAAATGCAAATAACTATTTTGTAGGAAATTTTGTCAGCTTTAATTTTAGTAAAGAGATAAAAATTGATAAAAGTAACTGTTTTCGAGATATAAGCAAGAAACCAAACAACTGTTACCTTAATTAAGCGTTTGCATATAAGCAAATTTAGTACTATTAGTATTATTATTATTAATGTTATTGTTATTAATATGACGACTAAAAACAACTTTGAAGACTTTGGTGTTTTTTATGTCTTCTCCTTTTTTCTCTACTAAAGTGTTAGACCCAATTAATTTAGTTTAATTTCGGTTTTTTAAACATTTTATTTTAAAGCAAATTTTTGTTAAAGATTATTTATATCCAACTCTATAACTCGCTTATGGTTGGTCCTACAAAAGAAATGCAAATAACTATTTTGTATGAAATTTTATCAGCTTTAATTTTTAAAGAAAGATAAAAATTGATAGGAGTAACTGTTTTCGAGATATAAGCAAGAAACCAAAAAACTGTTACCTTAATTAAGCGCATGCATATAAGCAAATTTAGTACTATAAGTATTATTATTATTAATGTTATTGTTATTAATATAACGACTAAAGACGACTCTAAAAACTTTAGTGATTTTTATGTCTCCTCCTTTTTCCTCTACTAAAATGCTAGACCCAATTAATTTAGTTTAATTTCAGTTTTTCAAACATTTTATTTTAAAGCAAATTTTTGTTAAAAATTATTTATATCCAACTCTATAACTCGCCTATGGTTCGTCCTACAGGAAATTTGCAAATAACCATTTTGTAGGAAATTTTATCCGCTTTTATTTTGAAAAAAAGATAAAATTTGATAGGAGTAACGGTTTTCGAGATATAAGCAAAAAACCAAAGTAAAACCTGTTACAGTTACTGAACAAAAATGTAATACAATTTTCAATGTTTGAGACGAAGTCGAAGATGCAGCATTTAAAAACGACTCTAAAGACTTCAGTGACTTTTATGTCACCTCCTTTTTCCTCTAATAAAGTGTTAGACCCAATAAATTAAGTGTATTTTAAATCACAAGACATTTTCTGTTAAAGCACTTTTTTTTTAAATATTAATTATTGTCAATCATATATCTCGCTTATGGTTAGTCCTACATGAAAAATGCAAATAACTATTTTGTAGGAAATTTTTGTCAGCTTTAATTTTAGTAAAGAGATAAAAATTGATAGGAGTAACTGTTTTCGAGATATAAGCAAGAAACCAAAAAACTGTTACCTTAATTAAGCGCATGCATATAAGCAAATTTAGTACTATAAGTATTATTATTATTAATGTTATTGTTATTAATATGACGACTAAAGACGACTCTGAAAACTTTAGTGACTTTTATGTCTCCTCCTTTTTCCTCTACTAAAATGCTAGACCCAATTAATTTAGTTTAATTTCAGTTTTTCAAACATTTTATTTTAAAGCAAATTTTTGTTGAATATTATTAATATCCAACTCTATAACTCGCTTATGGTTGATCCTACAAGAAAAATGCAAATAACTATTTTGTTGCAAATTTTATCAGCTTTATTATTAGTAAACAGATAAAAATTAATAGGAGTAACTGTTTTCGAGATATAAGCATGAAACCAAAAAACTCTTACCTTAATTAAGCGCTTGCATATAAGCAAATTTAGTACTATTAGTATTATTATTATTAATGTTATTGTTATTAATATGACGACTAAAAACAACTTTGAAGACTTTGGTGATTTTTATGTCTTCTCCTTTTTTCTCTACTAAAGTGTTAGATCCAATTAATTTAGTTTAATTTCGGTTTTTCAAACATTTTATTTTAAAGCAAATTTTTGTTAAAGATTATTTATATCCAACTCTATAACTCGCCTATGGTTCGTCCTACAGGAAATTTGCAAATAACTATTTTGTAGGAAATTTTATCCGCTTTAATTTTGAAAAAAAGATAAAATTTGATAGGAGTAACGGTTTTCGAGATATAAGCAAAAAACCAAAGTGAAAACTGTTACAGTTACTGAACAAAAATGTAATACAGTTTTCAATGTTTGAGACGAAGTCGAAGATGCAGCATTTAAAAACGACTCTAAAGACTTCAGTGACTTTTATGTCACCTCCTTTTTCCTCTAATAAAGTGTTGGACCCAATAAATTAAGTGTATTTTAAATCACAAGACATTTTCTGTTAAAGCACTTTTTTTTTAAATATTAATTATTTTCAATCATATATCTCGCTTATGGTTAGTCCTACATGAAAAATGCAAATAACTATTTTGTAGGAAATTTTGTCAGCTTTAATTTTAGTAAAAAGATAAAAATTGATAAGAGTAACTGTATTCGAGATATAAGCAAGAAACCAAACAACTGTTACCTTAATTAAGCGTTTGCATATAAGCAAATTTAGTACTATTAGTATTATTATTATTAATGTTAGTATTATTATTATTAATGTTATTGTTATTAATATGACGACTAAAAACAACTTTGAAGACTTTGGTGATTTTTATGTCTTCTCCTTTTTTCTCTACTAAAGTGTTAGACCCAATTAATTTAGTTTAATTTCGGTTTTTCAAACATTTTATTTTAAAGCAAATTTTTGTTAAAGATTATTTATATCCAACTCTATAACTCGCTTATGGTTGGTCCTACAAAAGAAATGCAAATAACTATTTTGTATGAAATTTTATCAGCTCTAATTTTTAAAGAAAGATAAAATTTGATAGGAGTAACTGTTTTCGAGATATAAGCAAGAAACCAAAAAACTCTTACCTTAATTAAGCGCTTGCATATAAGCAAATTTAGTACTATTAGTATTATTATTATTAATGTTATTGTTATTAATATGACGACTAAAAACAACTTTGAAGACTTTGGTGATTTTTATGTCTTCTCCTTTTTTCTCTACTAAAGTGTTAGACCCAATTAAATTAGTTTAATTTCGGTTTTTCAATGTTATTAATATGACGACTAAAAACAACTTTAAAGACTTTGGTGATTTTTATGTCTTCTCCTTTTTTCTCTACTAAAGTGTTAGACCCAATTAATTTAGTTTAATTTCGGTTTTTCAAACATTTTATTTTAAAGCAAATTTTTGTTAAAGATTATTTATATCCAACTCTATAACTCGCCTATGGTTTGTCCTACAGGAAATTTGCAAATAACTATTTTGTAGGAAATTTTATCCGCTTTAATTTTAAAAAAAAGATAAAATTTGATAGGAGTAACGGTTTTCGAGATATAAGCAAAAAACCAAAGTGAAAACTGTTACAGTTACTGAACAAAAATGTAATACAATTTTCAATGTTTGAGACGAAGTCGAAGATGCAGCATTTAAAAACGACTCTAAAAACTTCAGTGACTTTTATGTCACCTCCTTTTTCCTCTAATAAATTGTTGGACCCAATAAATTAAGTGTATTTTAAATCACAAGACATTTTCTGTTAAAGCACTTTTTTTTTAAATATTAATTATTTTCAATCATATATCTCGCTTATGGTTAGTCCTACATGAAAAATGCAAATAACTATTTTGTAGGAAATTTTGTCAGCTTTAATTTTAGTGAAGAGATAAAAATTGATAGGAGTAACTGTTTTCGAGATATAAGCAAGAAACCAAACAACTGTTACCATAATTAAGCGTTTGCATATAAGCAAATTTAGTACTATTAGTATTATTATTATTAATGTTATTGTTATTAATATGACGACTAAAGACGACTCTGAAACCTTTAGTGACTTTTATGTTTTCTCCTTTTTCCTCTACTAAAGTGTTAGACCCAATTAATTTAGTTTAATTTCAGTTATTCAAACATTTTATTTTAAAGCAAATTTTTGTTAAAGAATATTTATATCCAACTCTATAACTCGCTTATGGTTGGTCCAACAAAAGAAATGCGAATAACTATTTTGTAGGAAATTTTATCAGCTTTAATTTTTAAAGAAAGATAAAAATTGATAGGAGTAACTGTCTTCGAGATATAAGCAAGAAACCAAAAACTGTTACCTTAATTAAGCGCTTGTATATAAGCAAATTTAGTACTATTAGTATTATTATTATTAATGTTATTGTTATTAATATGACGACTAAAAACAACTTTGAAGACTTTGGTGATTTTTATGTCTTCTCCTTTTTTCTCTACTAAAGTGTTAGACCCAATTAATTTAGTTTAATTTCGGTTTTTCAAACATTTTATTTTAAAGCAAATTTTTGTTAAAGATTATTTATATCCAACTCTATAACTCGCCTATGGTTCGTCCTACAGGACATTTGCAAATAACTATTTTGTAGGAAATTTTATCCGCTTTAATTTTGAAAAAAAGATAAAATTTGATAGGAGTAACGGTTTTCGAAATATAAGCAAAAAACCAAAGTGAAAACTGTTACAGTTACTGAACAAAAATGTAATACAGTTTTCAATGTTTGAGACGAAGTCGAAGATGCAGCATTTAAAAACGACTCTAAAGACTTCAGTAACTTGTATGTCACCTCCTTTTTCCTCTAATAAAGTGTTGGACTCAATAAATTAAGTGTATTTTAAATCACAAGACATTTTCTGTTAAAGCACTTTTTTTTTAAATATTAATTATTTTCAATCATATATCTCGCTTATGGTTAGTCCTACATGAAAAATGCAAATAACTATTTTGTAGGAAATTTTGTCAGCTTTAATTTTAGTAAAGAGATAAAAATTGATAAGAGTAACTGTTTTCGAGATATAAGCAAGAAACCAAACAACTGTTACCTTAATTAAGCGTTTGCATATAAGCAAATTTAGTACTATTAGTATTATTATTATTAATGTTATTGTTATTAATATGACGACTAAAAAACTTTGAAGACTTTGGTGATTTTTATGTTTTCTTTTTTTTTTCTACTAAAGTGTTAGACTCAATTAATTTAGTTTAATTTCGGTTTTTCAAACATTTTATTTTAAAGCAAATTTTTGTTAAAGATTATTTATATCCAACTCTATAACTCGCTTATGGTTGGTCCTACAAAAGCAATGCAAATAACTATTTTGTATGAAATTTTATCAGCTTTAATTTTTAAAGAAAGATAAAAATTAATAGGAGTAACTGTTTTCGAGATATAAGCAAGAAACCAAAAAACTGTTACCTTAATTAAGCGCATGCATATAAGCAAATTTAGTACTATAAGTATTATTATTATAAATGTTATTGTTATTAATATGACGACTAAAGACGACTCTGAAAACTTTAGTGACTTTTATGTCTCCTCCTTTTTCCTCTACTAAAATGCTAGACCCAATTAATTTAGTTTAATTTCAGTTTTTCAAACATTTTATTTTAAAGCAAATTTTTGTTAAAAATTATTTATATCCAATTCTATAACTCGCCTATGGTTCGTCCTACAGGAAATTTGCAAATAACTATTTTGTAGGAAATTTTATCCGCTTTAATTTTGAAAAAAAGATAAAATTTGATAGGAGTAACGATTTTCGAGATATAAGCAAAAAACCAAAGTGAAAACTGTCACAGTTACTGAACAAAAATGTAATACAGTTTTCAATGTTTGAGACGAAGTCGAAGATGCAGCATTTAAAAACGACTCTAAAGACTTCAGTGACTTTTATGTCACCTCCTTTTTCCTCTAATAAAGTGTTAGACCCAATAAATTAAGTGTATTTTAAATCACAAGACATTTTCTGTTAAAGCACTTTTTTTTTAATATTAATTATTTTCAAACATATATCTCGCTTATGGTTAGTTCTACATGAAAAATGCAAATAACTATTTTGTAGGAAATTTTGTCAGCTTTAATTTTAGTAAAAAGATAAAAATTGATAGGAGTAACTGTTTTCGAGATATAAGCAAGAAACCAAAAAACTGTGATTTAAAATACACTTAATTTATTGGGTCCAATACTTTATTAGAAGAAAAAGGAGGTGACATAAAAGTCACTGAAGTCTTCAAAGTCGTTTTTAAATGCTGCATTTTTGTCTTCGTCTCAAACATTAAAAACTGAATTACATTTTTGTTCAGTAACAGTTAGAGTTTTCTTATTGCTTTTTTGCTTATATCTCGAAAACAGTTACTCCTATCAATTTTTATCTTTTTTTCAAAATTAAAGCTGATAAAATTTGCTACAAAATAGTTATTTGCATTTTTCTTGTAGGACCAACCATAAGCGAGTTATAAAGTTAGATATAAATAATACTTAACAAAAATTTGCTTTAAAATAAAATGTTTGAATAACTGAAATTAAACTAAATTAATTGTGTCTAACACTTTAGTAGAGGAAAAAGAAGAAGACATAAAAGTTACTAAAGGTTTCAGAGTCGTCTTTAGTCGTCATATTAATAACAATAACATTAATAATAATAATACTAATAGTACAAAATTTGCTTATATGCAAACGCTTAATTAAGGTAACAGTTTTTTGGTTTCTTGCTTATATCTCGAAATCAGTTACTCCTATCAATTTTTACCTTTTTACTAAAATTAAAGCTGATAAAATTTCCTACAAAATAGTTATTTCCATTTTTTATGTAGGACTAACCATAAGCGAGATATAAGTATGAAAATAATTAATATTTAAAAAAAAGTGCTTTAACAGAAAATGTCTTGTGATTTAAAATACACTTAATTTATTGGATCCAATACTTTATTAGAAGAAAACGGAGGTGACATAAAAATCACTGAAGTCTTCAGAGTCGTTTTTAAATGCTGCATTTTCGACTTCGTCTCAAACATTGAAAACTGAATTACATTTTTGTTCAGTAACTGTAACAGTTTTCACTTTGGTTTTTTGCTTATATCTCGAAAACCGTTATTCCTATCAAATTTTATCTTTTTTTCAAAATTAAAGCTGAAAAAATTTCCTACAAAATAGCTATTTGCAAATTTCCTGTAGGACCAACCATAGGCGAGTTATAGAGTTGGATATAAATAATATTTAAGAAAAATTTGCTTTAAAATAAAATGTTTGAAAAACCGAAATTAAACTAAATTAATTGGATCTAACACTTTAGTAGAGGAAAAAGGAGAAGACATAAAAGTCACCAAAGTCTTCAGAGACGTTTTTAATCGTCATATTAAAAACAATAACATTAATAATAATAATACTAATAGTACAAAATTTGCTTATATGCAAGCGCTTAATTAAGGTAACAGTTTTTTGGTTTCTTGCTTATATCTCAAAAACAGTTACTCCTATCAATTTTTATCTTTTTACTAAAATTAAAGCTGCTAAAATTTTCTACAAAATAGTTATTTGCATTTCTTTTGTAAGACCAACTATACTCGTAAGTGAGTTATAGAGTTGAATATTTATAATCTTTAACAAAAATTTGTTTTAAAATAAAATGTTTGAAAACCGAAATTAAACTAAATTAATTGGGTTTAACACTTTATTAGAAGAAAAAGGAGAAGACATAAAAGTCACCAAAGTCTTCAGAATCGTTTTTAGTCGTCATATTAATAACAATAACATTAATAATACTAATAGTACTAAATTTGCTTATATGCAAGCAATTAATTAAGGTAACAGTTTTTTGGTTTCTTGCTTATATCTCGAAAACAGTTACACTTATCAATTTTTATTTTTTTACTAAAATTTAAGCTGATAAAATTTCCTACAAAATAGTTATTTGCATTTTTCATGTAGAACTAACCATAAGCGAGATATAAGTTTGAAAATAATTAATATTTAAAAAAAAGTGCTTTAACAGAAAATGTCTTGTGATTTAAAATACACTTAATTTATTGAGTCCAATACTTTTTTAGAAAAAAAAGGAGGTGACATAAAAGTCACTGAAGTCTTCAGAGTCGTTTTTAAATGCTGCATTTTCGACTTCGTCTCAAACATTAAAAACTGAATTACATTTTTGTTCAGTAACAGTTACAGTTTTCTTATTGCTTTTTTGCTTATATCTCGAAAACAGTTACTCCTATCAATTTTTATCTTTTTTTCAAAATTAAAGCTGAGATTATTTTCTACAAAATAGTTATTTGAATTTTTCTTGTAGGACCAACCATAAGCGAGTTATAGAGTTGGATATAAATAATTTTTAACAAAAATTTGCTTTAAAATAAAATGTTTGAAAAACTGAAATTAAACTAAATTAATTGGGTCTAGCATTTTAGTAGAGGAAAAAGGAGGAAACATAAAATTCACTAAAGTTTTCAGAGTCGCCTTTAGTCGTCATATTAATTACAATAACATTAATAATAATAATACTTATAGTACTAAATTTGCTTATATGCAAGCGCTTAATTAAGGTAACAGTTTTTTGGTTTCTTGCTTATATCTCGAAATCAGTGACTCCTATCAATTTTTATCTTTTTACTAAAATTAAAGCTGATAAAATTTCCTACAAAATAGTTATTTGCATTTTTTATGTAGGACTAACCATAAGCGAGATATAAGAATGAAAATAATTAATATTTAAAAAAAAGTGCTTTAACAGAAAATGTCTTGTGATTTAAAATACACTTAATTTATTGGATCCAATACTTTATTAGAAGAAAAAGGAGGTGACATAAAAATCACTGATGTCTTCAGAGTCGTTTTTAAATGCTGCATTTTCGACTTCGTCTCAAACATTGAAAACTGAATTACATTTTTGTTCAGTAACTGTAACAGTTTTCACTTTGGTTTTTTCCTCATATCTCGAAAACAGTTACTCCTATCAATTTTTATTTTTTTTTCAAAATTAAAGCTGATGAAATTTCCTACAAAATAGTTATTTGCATTTCTTTTGTAAGACCAACCATAAGCGAGTTATAGAGTTGAATATAAATAATATTTAACAAAAATTTGCTTTAAAATAAAATGTTTGAAAAACCGAAATTAAACTAAATTAATTGGATCTAACAATTTAGTAGAGGAAAAAGAAGAAGACATAAAAGTCACCAAAGTCTTCAGAGACGTTTTTAGTCGTCATATTAATAACA
Organism: Tribolium castaneum; assembly: GCF_031307605.1. Lineage (NCBI taxonomy): Eukaryota > Metazoa > Arthropoda > Insecta > Coleoptera > Tenebrionidae > Tribolium > Tribolium castaneum. The sequence continues at coordinate 11,920,263 of NC_087400.1, forward strand.
ATAACATTAATAATAATAATACTTATAGTACTAAATTTGCTTATATGCAAGCGCTTAATTAAGGTATCAGTTTTTTGGTTTCTTGCTTATATCTCGAAATTAGTTACTCCTATCAATTTTTATCTTTTTACTAAAATTAAAGCTGCTAAAATTTCCTACAAAATAGTTATTTGCATTTTTCATGTAGAACTAACCATAAGCGAGATATAAGTTTGAAAATAATTAATATTTTAAAAAAAAGTGCTTTAACAGAAAATGTTTTGTGATTTAAAATACGCTTAATTTATTGGGTACAATACTTTATTAGAAGAAAAAGGAGGTGACACAAAAGTCACTGAAGTCTTTAGAGTCGTTTTTAAATGCTGCATCTTCGTCTTCGTCTCAAACATTGAAAACTGAATTACATTTTTATTCAGTAACAGTTACAGTTTTCTTATTGGTTTTTTGCT